>NC_045441.1:37669723-37762325 GCF_002776525.5 Piliocolobus tephrosceles
CAAGGCCAATACTCCAGGAAGACATGGCAATATAAGTGTATATATACCAAATAACAGAGCTGCAAGTTATGAGAAGCAAACATCGACAGAATTGAAAAAATAGACAAACCCAAAAATATATTTGGAGATGTTAACACCTCTATCCCCAAAACTGATAGAACACCTACACAGAAAATTAGCAAGAATAAAGAAGAAATCTATATTATTACCAGCCAAAATAGAAAAATAATAGGATAATCTACAAACACTTGTGTCTTAGTTGCTTAGTATTGTTACAAAGGAATACCTGAGGCTGAGTAATTTATAAAGAAACAAGATTTATTTGTCTTGTGATTCTGCTGGCTGTCCATGAAATATGGTGCTGGCATCTGCTTTGGGCGAGGGCTTTAGGCTGCTTCCACTCTTAGTGGAGGCAAAGAGAAGCCAGGATGTATAGAGATCAAATGACGAGAGTGGAAGCAAGTGAAACAGGGGGAGGTTCCAGGCTCTTTTTTAGAATCAGCTCTCACAGAAACTAACAGAGCTACAACTCAGTCATTACCATGACACCAACCTATTCATGAGGAGCCTACCCCCGTGACCCAAACACCTTCCATTAGGTCCCACCTTCAACGTTGCACATCAGATTTCGGCATCAGGTGTGAGGGGACAAACATCCAAGCTATAATAACTTGGAAACTAAAAATCAACTTCTGAGTAATCCATGGGCCAATAAAGAAGTCCTAAGGTAATTTTTAAAAATTACATTGAATTAAGTGAAAATAAAAATACACATAGCAAAATTTCTGAGACACAACTAAAAATTTTGAGAAGGAAATATATAATTAATAAATGCTCACTGATTAGGAAACAGAAAAAATTCAAATAAATAATCAGAGCTGTCATCTCAAGTGTCTCTTCCAAAAAAGAAAAGCAAAATAAACACAAAACATCGGGAAGAATGGAAATAAATATAATAGCAAAAATCAGCCAGGTGTGGTGGCATGTGCCTGTAATCCTAGCTCCTTAGGAGGCTGAGACAGGAAGATCATTTGAGTCCAAGAGTTCAAGATTGTAGTGCACTATAATTGTGCCTGTGAAAGCCACTCCACGCCACCCTGGGAAACATAGCAAGATCCTATCCTAAAATAATCATATTCATAATCATAATAAAGAAGTGCAAATTTATGTTTTCTATTAAATTTCTTTCAAAAAAGATATCAATGAAATTGAAAGCAGAAAAAGGAGAGAAAAGGGATGAAACAAAGTTCCTTTGATTCCTTAAGGAGATGAATGAAATTTACCAAACTCTACAGCAAGAATGACAAAAAAAAAATGTAAGACAAAAACTACTAACATTGAGAGTAAGACATAAGCTATCAGTATAGACCTGGGAGACATCAAAAAATATATTAAAAATACGGTGAACAACTCTATGCTCATAAATTTGACAACTTACATAACTGGAGTAATTCTTTAAAGAGTCTACAATTCATCCACTAAAAATATATAATTTGAACATTTCTTTAAATATTAAGATAAATGAATTAATAATTTAACAAAACCCAAAAATCAAAATCTATTTCTATTTTTATTACATATAATTATGCTGGACAATTGTGGTAAACATTTGAAGAAGAATTAGCACCAATTCCACACAATCTCTTCTGGAAAACAGAAGAGGCAAGAACTCTTCCCAGTTTATCTTATTAATCCAGTATTACCCTAATATAAAAACCAGAACAAGACAGTATACAACTTCATAAATTATTTTATAGTTACAGGAATCAAGACTGTGTGACAGAGGCAGAGAAAGGGACACGTAGATCAATGGAAGAGAATAGACAGCCCAGAAACAGACCAACATTAATATGCCTGACTAATTTTTGAAAGAGATTCAAAAGTAGCCAGTGGAGGAAACACAGCCTTTGCAAAAAACTGCACTGGAACAAATGAACATCGAAAGGCACAAAACTACTTGTCCCACACTTTACACAAAAATTGACTCAAAAATGATCACAGAATGGTATGCAAAATGTTAAACTATAAAACAATTAGAAAAGTATAGGATGAGAGGCCGAGCACGGTGGCTCACGCCTATAATCCCAGCACTTTGGGAGGCTGAGGCAGGCGGATCACTAGAGGTCAGGAATTTGTGACCAGCCTGGCCAACATGGTGAAACCCTGTCTCTACTAAAAACACATAAAATAGCCAGGCATGGTGACGCACGCCCCTAATCCCAGCTACTCGGGAGGCTGAGACAGGAGAATCACTTGAACCTAGGAGGCAGAGTTTGCAGTGAGCTGAGATCATACCACTGCACTGCAGCCTGGATAAGAGAGAGAGACTCTGTCTCAAAAAAAGAAAAGTATAGGATAAGATATTTGAGGTCTAGGGACAGCACATTGTTGTTCTTGATTTCAGGAAGAATGTGTCCATTTTATCCCTAAGTAAATTTGATATTATTGGTAACTGTTTTGTAATATTCTGTATTGTTGAGAAAATTTCTCTTTATTCCTAGTTTGCTGAGAGTTTTATCACACATGGATATTAGATTCTGTAAAATGCTTTTTTCTGCATCTGTTGATATAATCAGATTTTATTCTCAGCCTGTTGAGACGTGGTGGATTATATTAATTGATTTTCCAGTGTTGAACCAGCCTTATGTACTCAGAAAAAAACCTCAGTTGATCATGAGTATCATGCATTTTATACATAATTGGATTTAATTGCTAATATTTTGTTGAATAATTTTGCATTTATGTTCATGAAAAATCTCAGTCTGATTTTCTTATAATATCTTTATCCAGTTTTAGTATTAGAGTAATAAAGGCCTCAAAAACCAGTTATGGTCTACTTCTTTGCTTCTGTTTCCTGGAATCAATTTTGGAGAATTTTTCTTTGACATAAGATCTCATTCCATCACCTAGGCTGGAGTGCAGTGGCATGATCATGGCTCACTGCAGCCTCAACATCCCAGGCTCAGATGATCCTCCCATCTGAGCCTCCTGAGTAGCTACAACTACAGGTGCCTGCCATCACACCAGGCTAATTTTCGTATTTTTTGTAGATACGAGTTTTTGCCATGTTGTCTAGGCTCATTTTAAACTCCTGGACTCAAGTGATCTGATCCTCTCAATCTCCCAAAGTTCTCAGATTACAGGCATGAGCCAACTCACCTGGCTGTCTTGGGCTTTTCTTTGTTAAAAGGTTTTTATTACTACTCCAATCTTTTTATTTGTACTTGGTCTGTTAAGGCTTTTTATTTTTCTTGATTTAGAAGTGGTAAATTGTATGTTTCTAGGAATTTATTTATTTCTTCTAGGTTATCAATTTTGTTGGCAAAACAATATTGATAATTTTATCTTGTTATCCTTTTTTATGTGAAGCATCATTGTAATGTCTTCTCTTTCATTTCTGATTTTATTTGAGTCTTCTTTCTCCTTAGCTTCTCTAGCTAAAGATTTGAGAATTTTGTTTATTATTATTTTTTTTTTTTTTTGTGAACAAACTATGTCTTAGTTTTGTTGGTTTTTCAATAGTTGTTTAATTCTCTATTTGATTTATTTCTGCTCTAATATTTATTATTTCCTTCCTTCTGCTAACTTTGAGCTTAGATTTTTCTTTATTTTCCAGTTTCTTGCACTGTAAAGTGAGATTCTTTTATTTGAAATCTGTCTTCTTGCTTAATGTAGGCATTTATTGCTATAAGGTTTCCTTTCATTCATGCATTTGCTGTATCCCATAAATTTTAGTAGGTTGTGATCTTGTTTCTACTCATCTTGAGATATTTTGAAAATTCACTTTTGATTTTCTCTTTGACCAGTATTTATTCAAGAATGTGTTAATCAATTTCCACATATTTGTAAGTTTTTGTTTTCTCATGGTTATTGAATCTTAGTTTCATTCCATTGTGTTTGAAAAAGGTACTTAGTGTGATACTGATTTTCTCAAATTTGTTGACTTATTTTTTGACCTAACATGATCTATTCTGGAGAATATGTCATGTGCACTTGAGAAGAAAGTATACTCAGTTGCTGTTGGATGAAATGTTTTATAGATGTCTGTTAAGGCCATTTGGTCCTTAATGTTGTTCAAGTCCATCCTTTCTGCATTAATTTTCTATCTGGATGTTCCATTTATTATTGAAACTGGAGTACTGGTCTTCTGCAATTATTCTATTGCAGTCAATTTCTTCTTTCATATCCATCAATATTTGCTTTGCACATTTAGGTGTTCTGATGTTGGGTGCATATATATATATACACACACATACACACACATGTATAGTGTATATACATGGTATATACACACACACATATATAGTGTGTGTATACATATATATATGTTGTGTGTGTATATATGTGTGTGTGTGTGTGTATGGGGTATCTTCCTGTTGAGTTGACCCATATTTTATTATGTGATGATATTCTCGTCTCTGAGAGTGTAAATCAGTTCCACCATTGTGGAAGACAGTGTGGTGATTCCTCAAGGAACTAGAACCAGAAATTCAATTTAACCCAGCAATCCCATTACTGGGTATATACCCAAAGAACTATGAACCATTCTACTATAAAGACACATGGACACATATTTAATAGTGTTTATTGCGGCACCATTACAATAGCAAAGACTTGGAACCAACCCAAATGTCCATCAATGATAGACTGGATAAAGAAAATGTGGCGCATATACACCATGGAATACTATGCAACCATAAAAAGTAATGAGTTCATGTTCTTTGCAGGGACATAGATGAAGCTGGAAACCATCATCCTCAGCAAACTAACACAGGAACAGAAAACCAAACACCTCATGTTCTCACTCATAAGTGGGAGTTGAACAATGAGAACACATGGAACCAGAGAGGGGAACATCACACACTGGGTCCTGTGAGGGGTTGGGGGGAAAGGGGAGGGAGAGAATTAGGACAAATACCTAATGCATGTGGTACTTAAAATATAGATGATGGGTTGATAGGTACAGCAAACCACCATGGCACATGTATACCTGCATAACAAACCTGCACGCTCTGCACATGTATCTCAGAACTTAAAGCAAAATTTTTAAAAGGAAGTAGTTTACTTAAAGCCTACTTTTTCTGA
This sequence comes from Piliocolobus tephrosceles, assembly GCF_002776525.5. Classification (NCBI taxonomy): domain Eukaryota; kingdom Metazoa; phylum Chordata; class Mammalia; order Primates; family Cercopithecidae; genus Piliocolobus; species Piliocolobus tephrosceles. The sequence continues at coordinate 37,674,809 of NC_045441.1, forward strand.
TGTAAGTGTAACCCTTCCTGCTTTATTTTGGTTGCCATTTGCATGAAATATGTTTTTACCATCCCTTCACTTTTAGATTGTGTGCATCCTTGAATGAATAGTGTTTTTCTTTTAAATAGCATATAATTGCATCTTGATTTTTAAAACTCCATTTAGCCTCTCTGTTGTTTTTATTCAGGACTTAGTGCAATTATATTTAAGTAATTATTGCCAAGAAATAATTTACTCTTGTCATTTTGTTAATGGCTTTCTGTTTGTCTTGTTCTTTTGCCTCTTTTTTCTCATGCTGCCTCCTTTGCCTTTCATTTCTTTATTAATTGCTGTTACTCTTTATTTTTTTTTCTCTTGGATAACTTCATATGGTTTTCCTTTCTGGTTACTAAAGGGACTTACATAAAATATGTTATAGTTGTAATTGTCTTTTTTTAGTGGATAATATCTACCTTCCCGTGTATCTATCTTCCCATGCAAGAATTCTCTCTATACCTTTCCTCCCCTCACCAGTGTAAGTTATTGCTATCACAATTTATAACTAGCTATATATCTATTAACATAATTTTAATAATTGTTTTTAGTACATTTGTCTTTTGACTTTTATAATAGGATTACAATTTACTAGCCACTGTTACAGTAATATTCTTTTTTGTCTATGTAATTACCTTTGCCAATTAGTTTCATACTTTCTTACTTACTTATTTGGTATATATTTTCCTGTTTCTTTATTTTTCTTGATTCTTTGTGTTGGTTTCTGTGCGTTAGATAAGACAACTGCCTCTCTCAGGCTTATCAGTCTGGACTCATGTCAGAGATGGATCTTACCAGTCAACCAAGCAAGAAATTTCAGGTGCCACTCAAAATTTTGTGAATTGTCCGAGTCACTCTCTTTACTATTAAGGATTTCTAGGAAATTAGGATGTGTCAAGTCTCATTGGTGCCCCCAAGACATATGGGATAAAACTCTATTCTTAAAGGTGCAGCTGGAACAGTTGGGGTGATAGATGAATGTTCTACTGTTTTCTGTCAGGAAGATGATGAAAGCTTTAGTTTATCTACCATTTGTTCTGCACTTTACCTTCTAGAGCTCAATTGTGAGAGTATCTTTATTGCTTTATGATAGATGATAAAAATATTTTATAGTACATTCTTTAATCTGATAATTCCAGCATCAGAGTCACTGTTATGATTATTGTCTCTTCCCTTCAAAACTAGTCACATTCTCTAGTTCTTTCAATATTGAGCCATTTTAGAATGCATTCTGGATATTGGTAAATGCTGTAGACAACAACGATGTTTTCATTTAGCTGAGAATAAACTGGGTTTAAATTAGATCATGGTTCTGTCTTGCCTTCTGCAGGTGCTGGCATGAGTTTCAGTTCAGTTCTCCAAACATTCGTTATACTTGTTTAGGTCTACCATGTGCACGCATGCATCAGCTGTTATATTGAAACTTAGGTAGACAGTTAAAATCTCAGTTCTGTGCTCTAAGCCTTTGATATGCTGCTTGGAGTCTGTTCCAAAAAATATGTAGTTCAGGAGTTGAGTTCATAAGCTGAGCCTTATGGGAGTTTATGCACAAAATCTGAAGATTAAAAAAAATTCTTTATCTAACGTGAAGTGCTTCCTTTTCCTCTTTTTGTTCTGGTGATAAAAATTAATTTAGTTTTAGAATTTTAGCCATGTGTGCTATTGTGATGCTCTGTAAACAGGGTCTATCCTCAAGGAAAAGACACAAGACAAGAAAAGCTTTGCAGCTGGCTTCCTCAGGTTTGAACTCACATCTGTAATCTGCCTGCATTTGTTTACTTTTCAGTGTCCTCAGGGAGTTGTTATATTCTATTTAGGGGTTTTAGTTAAGGTCAGTGGGCTGTGTGGCCACAGTAGAACTAAAAATATTCTTTACTTTTTACTGTTACTACTATTTATTTGGTGAGATTTTCTATATTTTTATTCATTGTGAAAATATTTCATTTTTTTCATGAGAACAGTTATATCAACCACTGTAAAATCCTTGTCAACTAATTCCAATAGCTGTTTCACCTTGAGGTCACAGTTGTTTGATTTTCTTTCCCTCTGAGAATGTATTCCACTTTCTTTGGTTTCCTGTGTTAGATAATTTTGAATTGTATTCCAGCTGTCATAAATGCTAACTTGTAAAGATTTTAAAATCTGGTATTTTTATTCAATCGTTGATTTTTCCCCTTTTATGTAAACAGTCAATTAACTTGGTCTAGTTTGTACGGCAATTCTATTTATTGGGTGGCAACTTGAGTCTCACTTTTGAATTTTTGTCCGTAAGCAACTTTTTTTGAGTCTTTTTCTTATACCCGCGGTTCAGTGAGCAATCAGATATGTGGGTAGAATACATTTCTGGATTCCTTCTTAGCTCTTTCTCTTCTGAGTTCCCCTCATTCTTTGATTCCCTGGTGTGAGTTTGCTGGTCTCTCAGCTGCAAAGACTATGGGATTTTCTCTAACGATTTATCCTGCCCCTATCTCTACACATCATGCCCATGTTTTAGACCTAAAACTTCAAAATGAGAAACATATACTATGCAGGTTGACTTCCCTTTTACAGGGTTCTTCCAAGCAGATTCTCTTTACTCCTATTCACACTGCATTTTCTACAAGTACTTGCTATTATATTGTGTCTAGAATTCTAATTGTTTTCTGGGGGTGAAAAAAATCTTGAGTGGGGGTTGTAATCCATTGTTATTTAGCCAAACCTGATTTAAAAAAAAAAAAATACAAGAGTTAATTCACAATACCAAAGATATGGAATCAACCTAAGAGCCCATCAATGGATGAATTGATAAAGAAAATGTGGTACATATACATTATGGAATACTATTTGGTCATAAAAAAGAATAAAATCATGTCATTTGCAGCAACATCGATGGAACTGGTGGCATAATGTTTAGTGAAATAAGCCAGACACATGTTATCATTCATAAGTGGGAACTAAATAGTTGATCTTATAGACACAGAGAATAAAATGATAGATACCAGAACTGGGAAGCATAAGGGGGGTATGGATAAAGAGAGATTGATTATCGGTACAAGCATACAGTTAGAAGAAATACCCAATATTTGATAGTGAACTCAGATGACTACACTTAGCAACAATAGTATGTCTATTTCAAAGTAACTAGACGAGAGGACTTTAAATAATATCAACACAAAAAATGATAAGCACTCAAGGTGATGGATAACACCAAAAAATATTTTTGAAGGGTTAAAAGTGAGATATCTAAAATACATAAGTAAAAATTATGAGATATAATCAGAGAAAATATTCTAGAGACCTTGTATTATTTAGGAGAATGAAAAAGATACTGAGTTATTTGTGAATATGCAAGTTAAATATTATGGTAAATACAAAAGTAATAGAAGTAAAGTGGACTTACCTGTTTGACAAATTCTTCTTTTATGATTATTACTGAGTCTATAAAAGTAATCCAACTATAAAACAACAACAACAACAAAACGAACATTGTGATACTGATAAAACAAACAAATGAGGAGTTATTTAGGAAAGTATGTTGAAAATTTGAATGCTCAAAAAAATCATTTGATCTATTCTTAATATTTTGTTTTTGTTATTCAGTTGTATTTTTATTAAATTCTGATCAGTCAAACACAATCTACCTGATCACTGCTCATGTAATTTATGCATATTTCTTTTTTGACCCAAAGATAATTTTTACAATTATCGTATGTAAGTTTAAAAAGAAACTGTATATTCATAAATTCCATGTTCTCTTTCAGCATCTGTTACTTGTGTATGTATCTATATATCTATCATACTTGTTAAATGTATAAATTATATACTCTGTATCCCATATTTTTGTTAATATGCATGCATTTCAAATGACTGAAACACATTTTATTGGAGTTTAATACTGCACATGTGGATGTACATTTCTCTATTGCATTTTGCTTTTGAATGTATGTTGTTATGTTAATAAAAGTTTATGGTTGTCGTGTCTTTTTGGTCGGTTTTTAAAATTGTTCCCATATAATGTTTGTCTCCTTAATGTTTACTTTTATCTGGTAATAATATGACCAACTATTTCTTCTTTATTGCTACATGTGCTTCTCTATTTTTCTTTTCTCTCTCTTTCTTCCTTTCTTTCTTTCTTTCTTTCTTTCTTTCTTTCTTTCTTTCTTTCTTTCTTTCTTTCTTTCTTTCTTTCTTTCTTTCTTTCTTTCTTTCTTTCTTCTTTTTTGAGACAGTCTTACTCTGTTGCCCAGGCTGGAGTACAGTTGTGGCATGATATTGGCTAACTGCAATCTCTACCTCCCAGGTTCAAGCCATTCTCATGCCTTAGCCTCCCAAGTAGCTGGGATTACATATGTGCACCACCATGCCCAGCTATTTTTTTCTATTTTTAGTAGAGACGTGGTTTCACTGTGTTGGCCAGGCTGGTCCCAAACTCCTGGCCTCAAGTGATCTGTCTGCATCAGCTTCCCAAAGTGTTGGGATTACAGGCATGAGTCAGTCAGCGTGCCTGGTCTCTATTTCTTTATTTTGATCTTCTGTTGTTATATTCTTTTAGGAAAGTGTTTATAAATATATGTGTTATTATAAACTTATCTGATCCATTTTAGAAATTTTCAATTTCTATGAAAAAAAGTTTTAAATGTGTCCCAACCTAGAAGTGTATATTACAACATATAACATCACCAACAGTCAAAATTATCTCAATTTAACTACATTTCTTCATCTATCACCTTCACTATGGTTGCTGAAGACTTTTATAGAAAATTCATGAACTTACGCCATTTCAACACTACGTAATTCAGTGTATACATCTTAAAATTATAATTTTTATATAATTATATCATAATTATATCTACAAAATGTAATGATAACCTATTTTTGTCATATGATAGTCATTATCTGATATTTTTTATCATCTGATATCCAGACACCTCTCACAACCTAAATGTTCCTTTTTACAATTTGGCCATTTAAAATAGAGCCTAAACAAACAAATATCTTGCTCTGGCTATTGTGTTCCTGGTATTGATTTTCTACAGTGGTCTCTCCCCCATTATTTTTACTCTTGTATGTTTTTTCTATGTGAATGACCTGTTGGAGTCATGACTTGTTTGATTAGTTATCTTGTAACACATACTAAATTATCAATTGATCAGATTTTTTTCCCTCTTGGTGTAATTTAACTTGTGCCTATACCATGCCTCCCATCCACCTATAATTTCTGATAATGAAATTTATCCCTACAAACTTGATATTTCGGTGCTACCTGTTTTCAGCAAAGCTATTTCACACGTGGTGTTTTATTCTTCAGCAGGCGGCACATAATGTCTGTGGTTGTCTCTCTCTTAGTGATCAGTGATTCAGATAGCAACAGCTGAATGCCTCTGTTTCAAGTATTCCTTTGCCCTATCAGTTAATAATGTCATTCATTGGTATTTTTTGTCTGAATCAAATAGTTCAAAGTTATTAGTTATTTTCTAATTATATGTTGACTTCCATAATTATTCAGGATTCCTTGGTGAAAAAGATCTTTTTCTGAAGCAATGGGACTATAGATGCTTCTTGTCTTACGATGGAATTACTTCCCCATACATTTATCGTAAGTCAAAAAATCATAACTTGAAAATTCATCTAATGCCATGATTAATCTACTATAAAATCAAAAAATTATAAGTCAAACCATTTTAAGTTGATGACCATTTATTTGAATGTGACTTACTTGTAATGCAGTATATACAGTATGGGCAGAACAAATGCCTAATTATATTCCTTTCCTTTCCCATTTTCAGGTAATGTAATTATTTTCAATCATGAAATAATTTTTGCTAATTGTAATAATTGCTAATTATTTTCAATCATGATCAATGGTAATTTTTGTTTTGTTTTATTTTTGTTATGGTTGGTTTTATTTTATGGTATCACCATAAACTCATGAGGTATTATATATTCATTTCATGTCAATCAATTGTACTTTTTATTTTGTTTGTGACTCCAAGTGTCCCATCTTTGTCCTATATGCCAAATTGGCTGCTGTGATTTGTTTATGTGAACTCATTGACTTGATTTTCTTTCTGACACAACAAGGCATCCCAGGTATATCTTGTACACCTGGTGTGGAATTGGCTATTCCACTAGGAAGTTCTATTTCCTTTCAGTAACTGATAATAATTTACAGAGAGCAATTTAGGCACTAGGGCTACTTATTGATACAAGGTTGTCTTTCTTCTTAAGACACTTCAGAGTATAGAATTGGCATATGCATGTAATTCAAACCAAAATAATAATAATTTAATACTAACATCTTGTTTCAAATTAAACTAAATTTTTTGTTTTATAATTGCACTATCTTTACTTTCACATAAAATATCCTGGCTTCTAAGGGCATTACTATAATTCTATTAGCTTTATTTTCTGGGATATATAAAAGGTTTTAAATAATAATACTTTATTTTTATTCACCTTAAGGCTTCATTTTACTTATTCTCTTTTCTTTTCTTTTTTTTTTTTTTTTTTTTTTTTCCAGACAGAGTCTGGCTCTGTCGCCCAGGCTGGAGTGCAGTGGCGTGATCTCTGCTCACTGTAAGCTCCGCCTCCCAGGTTCTTGCCATTCTCCTGCCTCAGCCTCCCGAGTAGCTGGGACTACAGGCGCCCGCCATCACCCCTGGCTAATTTTCTCGTATTTTTTAGTAGAGACATGGTTTCCCCATCTATTAGCCAGGATGGTCTCGATCTCCTGACTCAATGATCTGCCTGCCTCGGCCTCCCAAATTGTTGGAATTATAGGCGTGAGCCACGGAACCTGGTCTGAATAATTTTTTTTTTTTTTTTTTTTACAAATAGGCGCATAAGTGTGCCTTTCGAAAATTTAATTTTTGTTTACATATAAGAGAGGATAGCTTCATGCTTTTCTTTACTCACTAAATATTTGGGGGTCACCTCAAATCAGTATTTACTAAAGTCCTTCATTATCTTTTCACAGTTGCGTTGAATTTCATTTTGTAGATGTACCGTAATTTATTGAGTAAGTCTCCAGTTGGTGGTAAATTGCTATTACAAGCAAAGCCTCAGCAGATAAGCTTAAAGAAAAGTAACTTTCTACTTGGCATAGATTTCTAGACATGGATTGCTTTATAAAAAGTAAATGCTCATTTACCTTTGCTAAATATTACCAAAGTGCCAAAGTGTTCTCAACAGCAAGTGTGTGATTTTTCATTCCCATTAGGAATTGTAGATGTTTCTTTCTTCAAATTCTTACCAGAAAATGCTGCTGAGATTTAGTTTTTGATAATATAAAGGATGAAAAAATGGTAACTTATGTAATTTAAATTTCTATTTCTCTTTCAGTAAGGAAACACTTTTTTATTGAAAAATTGGTATTTTTCTAAATTAACAGGTTTTAATTTTTAGAGCAGTTAAAGATTTATAGAAAAATTGAGCAGAAAGTGAGAGATTTTCCTTTTTCCTCACCACATGCACATCATTTCTCTCTTAACATCTGGGATTACTGCAGTACATTGACTACAATAGATTACAAACACTGATATATTACTATTGACTTAAGGCCATAGTTCATATATACATTTTCCATATTTAAAAATTTTATTGTGCCTAGCTTGATTTAAATCAAATCAATACAAAATACATTTTGAATGTTGCTGGGGGCAAAAAAGGAGATAAGCAGGCAGTTCCAAAGCCAAAAAAGTTTAAAAGACATTTCCAGGAAGACAGTACATTGTACATGTTAATAAGTCATGGAAGGCAAAAGCAAATAGTGATTTAAAATATGATCTTATAATTGAAAACCACAAGGGCAGTAGCTTTCACCTGGAGGCCTTGGTTTGTAATTAAAATGACTCCCCCACAAGCCACTTCACATGGCATCTCACACAAGTTGGATACCAACAGAGATTTATTTATTTAATCATAGCTAATGGTTTTCTAGAGACTCTCCAAAGAAATACATGATGTATGGCTGATTATCCATACATAAAAATCAAAAATGAAGTCCAGTATTAATTCTCTTCACCTTAAGGATTATCTGATGTCAATGTCTGGGTCACAGTGGGCAGCTCAGCTCATGCTCTGCTTTATTTGACATCCTTTCTGTTGTCACATATTCCTACTGGTTTCCTGACTTTTACAGTCTCTAAAAAGTTTATCCTAAAAATAAAGGTCCCTGGAGCAACCGGAAGAGCAAAGCAAATACTATTTAGAAGGGAAGCCTCAACTAATTTCTTTAAGATTTCTTCAGATAAGGTATAGACCAACTTAAGCTCACAATCTAAAATTACAAAACACATAGAGACATAAGGTATGAAGAACAAGGTCCATGAGAAATGAATCCTGATAGGATTAGACCAGTAAGGAATTCAGAATATGGAATTATGAGACAGACAATTTAAATCAGGTGAGTTTGAATGTTTTAAATAATAAAATAGGAAGTAAAAAACATAAAAGAAGTACAAGACTATGTTAAGAATGACTGCATCCCTTTTCAAAGTCATCGCATGAAAAGCTCACCCAAGATCACGTAAGTACTTCAGAAAATGCACCTGTGTCTGCATTGCCTATTATTTTATGGGCATCCAGACACTGTGAGAGTACATGTTACATTATAAATTTATTTTGGAAGAAATAGTCCCTGCTTACTGTGTTATTGCCCTTTAATTTTGTTTTATACTTCACCTAGGGCTTTAATTATATATTTTTTCATTAAATTATTAGTATTACAGTTTTAAAACTAAAAGTATATATATATATATATATATACTTACATATATATAACTAAAAGTATATATATATATGTGTATATATATATATGGAGAGAGAGAAAGAGAGAGAGATGAAAATCAGTGACAAGAAATTAGCCCACATGATTATGGAGACTGAGATGTTCCAATATCTGCAGTCAGCAAGCTGGAGAACTAGCTGAGCTGATGTTTTGTTCCAGTTTCAGAGTGAAATCTTGAAAATCAAGAGGGTTGTTGTTTTCATTTCAAAGGCAAAAGCCAGAAGGCTGAGACTCCAGAAAGGGTAATGATTCAATCTATATCCAAAGACTCAAAGGACCCAGTATTCTAGCTCAAGCAGTCAGGCAAAAGGATATCCCTCTTATTCAGCCTTTCTGTCCTATTCAAGTCTTCAATTCTTTGAAAGAAGCCCGCAAACGTTAGGAAGGACAATCTGCTTTACACAGTCTACTGACTCAAATGTTAACCTCATCTAGAAACATCCTCACAGACAAACCCAACATAATACTTGGCAGGATTGCTGCATATCCTTGGGCTCAGTCAAGCTGACATATAAAATAATCATCACTCTCTTTGAAACAGCCTTACCATTATATGCTTTATCACATTAATTAATGAGCTAAGTTAAAAAATGACTAATGATCATATTAACCAATGTATGTTTAACTGTAGTTCCAGTGATATAACAGTAATAATGAAGCTTTTGATAGGAATTGAGAGTTGTCCAACCAAACCCAATTCTCCTCTTCTGCCATAACAATAGAATTAAAGCCAGACAAAAGGCTGCATAGTTAGTGACTACATAGCCACACCCCAGTGCAGTTTAATGTGGCTACTTGACCAAATCATTACTAATGAAATGAAGTTGAAGTGACACCTGTCATTTCCGCTCCTGGACATAAGACAACACACTTATACTTCCGTTTACTTTCTCTCCCTAGTGAGCTGTAACATGAATGTATCTGTGACCTGGCTTTGACAAAGAAGGTGAAGTTAACTTGCTAAGTAAGAAATGAGATTCAAGGAATACAAAATAAAGTGCCCTGCCTACCTCCCTAGATTTTTTACCTGAGAAAAATATATAAAATTCTTTGCAGGTTTAGGCTAAGAAAAAATAATTTCTCTGTATTTTAGGCCCAGCTATTTATTGTTTGGTTTCTTCCTTATGTTAGCTTAATATTTACCCTAACACAGAGATACATCAGTATTTTTAAGTGAAGGATGGGATTGGGAATGCACTACCAAAACCTAAGCTATGTAACATAGACCAAAATAAAGCACTGAATAGAGATGAAGCAAATATGACAAGCTAGTCAGTCAGTGGTACTTACTGATAAGGACTGAGAAATATTTGGGAGAGCTATTTTTTTAGTATAATTTGGAAGAAGGAATAACTGCCTACTTAAGAAGAAAGCAGCCCTTGTAACTGTATAGTCTCTAAGGGAAACATACCCTCCAATTGACAATTTGTGTATGATCGGAGAAGATAATGAATCATAAAGATATTCCCAGAAGGCAAGGCCAATGTCTGCAGCAGACTATGGACAAGGAGCAGAACACCAAGGTCCAAACGGTCAAAACAAGAAACCTTCTCAATTTCCAGGTGCTCAGTTTCCAGGTACTCAAATTGCTGCTGAGTAATTCCTTCATTGATAGGAATCCATTATTGTTGTATGCCCTTTCGGAAGTGAGGTAGGAGACCAGCAGGACTCGCTTACTAGTCATGACTCTGTTGATGGAAGCAGGATCTGGTCAAAGCAAAGTTCAGTGAAGAAGCCTGATGATACCAACAGATGGTAATTGACAGGACCTCTAGTTGCCCTCCCTGCTCATTAGCATAAGGACACTCCCACCAGCACCATGACATTTTACAAATGCCAAGGCCACATGTCATGACAATGGCCCAGGAGTTGCCTCATATGATTCCAGAAACTCCTCTGCCCTTTTCCAGAAAGTTTGGAATAAGCTACCTCTTAATTAGCATACAATTAAAAGTGAGTATAAATATAGCTAGCTAGCAGTCCACAGGTGCCAACTCTGGGGGCACACTACCTATGGGTTAGACCTGCTCTGCAAGAAGCAACACCGGTTCAGTGAAAGTTGCTTTCTCTCACCACTAGCTCACCCTTGAGTGAAGCCAAGAACTCTCCCAGGCTAAGCCCCATTGTGGGGCTTTGCCCTTTGTCAACACTAGCTTTATCCCCTCTGTGTCTGCTATTTTATTGTTGACCAAGTCATGGGTATTTTGGTAAAGGCAAAGGGTCCTGACTTGTCTTAATAATTTTATCAGTCCACAGGAGTCATCAGTGAATCACATTTTGTGTTCCACTTCTTTGGGGAAGAAATTAGTGTATTCTGTTTTGGGAGAATGATGCACATGAATAATGCAATGAGAAGCAGACTGTGGTAGAACCTGATGGTTGTTCACCAGCAAATGTTTTCCCCATCTTTATCCATAGTTATAGACTCATACCTGGTATAAAAGCAAAACTGTACACTCACAGTAGTACTTGCTTAGAAGACATGAAAACTGAGTGCTGTGTTTCTTCTTTCCTTAATTAGCATTGCCATGAATGCTTATGGCTCCTCACACACTTTACTAGCTCAGAGACTTTTCACTTCAGTGAATTACTAACTGAATTCCTTTACTGGAGTGTCTTCCTTTGATTATTAAGAAAATAAATGCAGTGTTCATCTGTTGTTTATTCCTTATTAGTGTGAAAGTTTCATTAAGATTTTCTTCAGCTGGATCACTGGATACTAAGAATGGATATCAAAGAGCACCTCAATTCCACTATCTGAGTTTGCAGCTTTGTGTGAAGAAATAAATGAATGTGACAGTGCTGTTTTTTTGCTCTCCGAATTTTCACTTAGAGTGATACTTTGGTGTGATTCTGAGTTATTGGCTGAACTTTGAACACTAGTGTATTGTCTGGTTATCTATTGCTTATAGACGGATGTTTGTCTTTCTTCCATCACTGCTAAGCCCATTTTCTACATATAGAGAAAAGCCTCTGTGTTGCTCTGTTGAACATGTCAACTGTGAGCTTGAGCCAGTTAACACTCCCCTTTCCTACATGGAGACTCATTGCAACTCCAATTCCTGTGTCCATATGGTAGTGTGTCAAATTTTTACTAAGATCATTTTTAATTATACTAGTCAGAAAGGAAGATTTCTCACCTCTCTGGAGTTCTAAGATTTCTCACCTCTCTGGAGTTTTAGAACAAAAAGGGAAAGAAGTTTTTTTGATTCTACTACGTTGATTTTTTTTTTTTTTTTTTTTTTTTTTTTGGTGGTGGAATATGGAGTATGTATTTATAAGTTTTATTTCAAATAGAGTCACCTAAAATCAAGATGAGAAAATCTATTGCATTATAAGACTTCTTAAAAGACAAAAAGTTAGCATGCTAATCTATTTATAAATTAATAAGTATACATAAAATTTAATTTCTAATGCTATAGATGTGCTGACATTTTAAAAATTCTGATTGTCATTCTGATTATTAAATTATTCAACTCAATGATTATTCCTTATTTTTATGGTTATCGCTTATGGAAGAATTTACTAATTGTTTTTCCAAAATTCAGACCCCAAATTCAAAATATGAGAATATTCAAGGTTTATTTTACACTTAAAACATCTTCAAAGTTTTATCATTGTCCATTGGACAGCCGTAAAAATTTGCTCCTTGTATAAAAAAGGAGGGATAATATAATTAGGATTTTTTTTGGCATTTCACAAATTTTAGTAGTTCAACACTATTGTAAGAAGCTTTTTAAATATTCATTCAATTAATATAGAGATATTTAGCCCTCCTAGAAGTAACCATAGCTAAGCAATTTATTATATAAATATATTTCATTGATTTGTGCTTTTTACATTGAGAAAAGGCACGCTGGTCTTCTATTACAAGGGACCAGCACAAAGCTGCCTATGGTCTTTCATTTAAAAAAGAATCTGTACCTAGGTTTAGTACATATCAATTGTAATACACTTTAAGCAAAACTTAAAGGCTCTAGAAAATTTGTCAATATTCGAAATATCTATAACATAGTATTACTCAAAGGTAATTATTAACTAATTTTTATAAACTGTCTTACATTGTAATTCAATAATTTTACTTCATACGTCCTGCCTTTATTAGCTATTACAATAAATTAACCAGAGTCTTGGCTCCACAGAGGATTTCCAATTTTTTATACTAAATTAAAGGCTCTTGATACAACTCCTAAACAGCAAAACAAAAGCCTAAAAGTATATGATCGAAAATATACTTTCTTTTGTATTTTTCCATTTTAGTTTAGAACAATCTAAAACAGAAAAGTTTTAGCAACAGTATAAAGAACCATTTTCTGAATAATTGAAAGTAACTTGTTGACGTAATACATTATACCACCCCTGCCAAATATCTTAGTGTGCATTTTCTACAAACAAGGACAGTCTCCTAGGTAACCACCATGTAATAATCAATATTAGAAATGAGCACTGCTACAATACTAATTTCTAATTCTTGGACTGACTGGAGTTTTGTCATTTTTCTTAGAAATGTTTTCAAGCAAAATATTTCAGCTGAAAAATCACAACATGCATTTAGTTTTCATCTTTTTAGTCATCATTAATCTTGAATAATCTATCAATCTTCTTTTACATCAGACTTTGACACTTTTAAAAGTTGCAGGCTGGTTATTTTATCCAATGTCCTTCAATTTGTATTTCCTTAATGGTACCTCATATTCAGATTCAAGTTACTTGTCTTTGGTAAGTATATCTCAGAAGTGATACTGTGTTCTCATCAAATTGTCTCCTATGGAAGACAGTTAAAATTTAGTGTTTTATTTATAATCTCTTAATTAAGGGTCAGCCAGGTTTCTTCACTAAAAGTAATTGATAAGTATTATTTCTTCTTTTTACCTCTTTAATTAATTAATTATGGTAAGGAACACTTTATTTAGGACTATTGCAATAGGTGTCAAGACTATTGAAAGAGGGGAGAGAGACCAGGCTCAGCTTAACTCTAATATGACAAAGACAGCTGGGAATTTATAGCTAACCAGCAGATTGAAGAAGGTGAGTGGATGGAAAACTACTAAGAGAAACATCAAGTGTAGGGGGGATTCTTGCAAAAAGAATACTAATCGGGATTTTTGATAAAAATGGACTCAGAAGATCAAACACAGAGCCAAAGGATGAGACTAAATTGCAAAGACGGTTCAGAGGATCCCATCTAAATTTTGGTCAAGGACAGATGTTTGTCACTGTTTGCCTTTGTGTTTATTCATGGAAATGATTATACATATAGAAAGCCCTCCCACTGGCAAAATCGGTGACAATTTGTGTATCAGAGTATATACTGATAGCAACATATTATTACTCATTGAATAAATAACTAGTCCACAAGTTCATACTGCTATAGTGTGAACAAACACGTCAAAAAGTTTGAAAAGGAAATGTGTTTCTACATAGTCTCAAAGGAACTTTGTGAAACGTACTACTCACTATTACAAAAAGAAAATGTGTAACATGAGTGGAGAAAGTTCTTTAATTAAAAAATCACCAGTAATGGTGATTAAAACATGTGTGCCACCTTAGAAGATGCAAATATTCATCAATACTACAGTGGCTAAAAAACTACAGTGGAAATCTTTATAACAATGAAAATAAATATAATACAAGAACTTCAAAAACTTTATGAAAAAGAAAACAAGTCACAAAAGAATACACACTGATTGCTCAGTTGAATTTCACTTAAAAAAAAAAAACTTCAAAAAAATCTAATTAAATGTTTGGGTTGGTTTTCATATGTTTAAAATCATCAAGAACAGCAAGATTATAATGATGCAGATTTTTAGCATAGTGTTAGTGCTTGGGGAAGGGAAAAAGACAGAGCAAATATCAGAATACAGAGGGGTTCAAATATAGTAGTAATATTTTACTATTTGAGCTGGCTTGTGGTATGCCATCATGGTATAACCATGATGATGGTTATACAAGTATTTAAATCCATTTATATGTTTGAAATATACCAGAATATGTTTTTGAAAGATTACTCTAGCTGCTGAATGGATTGTTTGCAACATGAGTGCAAGCAGGAAGATCAGCTGGAAAATTATGGCAGTAATCCTGCCAAGAGATGATGTTGGCTTGAGCTAAGGTGTTGGCAACAGGGACAGAGAAGAGCACACGGTTAATGTGTGTATTTTGGAAGGTAGAATCAATTGACTTTCCAGTTGGAATGGTGAAATGCTGATTGAAGGGGAGATTGCAAGTTGACTGTAAGTTTTTTTAGCTTTGGTAACTAGAGTGTATAATACTGTTGGATTTAATTCAGATTGACATGCAAGAGAGAAGAACTGGCAGAAGTGAAGTTCTCCAACGAAAGAAGGGTCCAATTTCAGAATACAAGTTGAAGAATTAGCCTTTACAGGAATAGGCAAAATTTCCATGAAGTAACAGAAGGGAAGAAAGGAATGGATATGGATATAGAGAGAACAGCAATGTCAATGGAGAGAAAAGAGAGTTCCCATTTAAAACCATGTAGTCAATGAAGTATGAAATGAGCTAATCACCTGAAAAAAAAGGGAGGCATGGGAGGTTTGAAGAAAGAGGAGAAGACAGTAACAAATGATTATTGGATTAAACTGAATCTTTGTGATCAATAATAATGGTAAAATGAAACTTTCTCCAGTAAGAAAATTTCAAGAACAGTGGTTCTCAGTCATGATTGGGCGTGGGAGGGGCTCTGGAGGACAGTGAAACTCTCAGTGAAGACAAAATTGCTTACTGTCAACATTACTTCCTTAGTAAACTAAGATGCTATGTGTTTTTTTCACTGTCTTGTTTTCTCATGAATTAGTTGAGAAGTGTCCCAGAATCATAGTGAGGCATGATTATGTAATTTCTCTGATGACTGAGGGGATGTATAATTGTGTATTCCAGTGATTTAATTTCTAATATGATAAATACTGTTAGGAGTAATGCATTTTAATAAAATCTCTTTGGAGTCCTCAATAATCTCAAAAATAGAAAGGAGTAGGAAGACTAAAAATTTGATCACTATTATTTTAAGCAAATAATCATGTTCTCAACACTTTGGAAGAGTTAATTTCTTTTTTTTATGACAACAATGTACCGTTCAAACATGCACTGTCCAAAGCCTGATTTGAAACATGTAATGCATAGTTATTACATTTACTTATGTAGGATTGCTGTAATAAGGCTGCTCCAAGATTGGTTTTGCATGCTCCAGCATTCACTTTTTTGCAAGATGTCTAAACGGCTTTTTCAGGCATCATTTTTATTCAAATTATTCTCTGCCTCTACACTTTAGTGTCTTTGACTGCAAGTACTCAAACTTGTATATGATTCTTTATCTGATCAAATATTTTAAATGGCTAAACCGTTGTCACCACCCACACCTGCAATACTATATATATATAAAATATACAAATGAATAAATCAATATAAAATATATTTATATATAAATTAAGTGACAATATTGAGGGGCAAGTATGTCAGGGAAAGGGACTAGCAGTACAGGCAGTTATGGGTGGGTGACAATGGTTTCATCATTTAAAATAATTTTATTTTATATATATATACAATTTTTAGTTTTTATTTTATTATATATAACAGATATGTACATATATATACACATATGTGTCTTACCTATATGCCTGTTCACTTTATATAATTAAATGGAAGCTCCAAGAAGAGTTGTGAAATTTTTCTGTTTTGTTTTTTTCTTTTAGCAATGAAATGCACTGATGTATTTATTTAATGAATAAGAAAGAGAGAAGTTCTATTTATTAAATTTCTTATTTTTAATTTTTTAAACTGATAAATGATCGTAATTATGTCTCAGAATACAAACTCAATATGCAAGAGTCAATTTTATTCCTTTTTTAAACTTTTACTTTAGTTGCAGTTGGTTATATAGGTAAGTTGTGTGTCTCAGGGCTTTGGAGTACATACTATTTTGTCACTCAGGTAGTAAGCAACTTTTGATCCTCACCCTCCTTCTTCCCTCCACTCTTAAGTAGGCTCTGGTGTCTATTGTGTCCTTCTTTGTGTTCATGTGTACTCAATGTTTAACTCCCATTTATAAGTGAGAACATGGGGTATTTGGTTTTCTGTTCCTGTGTTCATTTGCTGAGGATAATGGGATCCTGCCCCATTCATGTTGCTGCAAAGGACATGATCTCATTCTATTTTTATGGCTGCTTAGCATTCCAAGGCATATATGTACCACATTTACTTTATCCAGTCCACTATTGATGGGCACTTAGGTTGATTCCATGTCTTTGCTACTGTAAATAGTGCTATGATGAACACATGACTGGATGTGTCTTTATGATACAAAGATTTATATTCCCTTTGATATATACCCAGTAATGGGATTGCCAGGTCAAATGATTAAGTTCTTTGAGAAATCACCAAACCACTTTCCACAATGGCTGAACGACTTTACATTCCGACCAGCAGTTTGTAAGTGTTCCCTTTTTTCTACATCCTCAGCTGCATCTATTGTTTTTGACCTTTTTTTTTTTTTTTTTTTTTTTTCTGAGACGGAGTCTGGCTCTGTCGCCCAGACTGGAGTGCAGTGGCTCGATCTTGGTTCACTGCAAACTCCACCTCCCGGGTTCACACCATTCTCCTGCCTCAACCTCCTGAGTAGCTGGGACTACAGGCACCCACCACCACGCCAGGCTAATTTTTTGTATTTTTAGTAGAGACAGGGTTTCACCGTGTTAGCCAAGATTGTCTCGATCTCCTGACCTCATGATCCACCCACCTCGGCCTCCCAAAGTGCTGCTGTTTTTGACTTTTTAATAATAGCCGTTCTGACTGGTGTGAGATGGCATCTCATTATGGTTTTGATTTGCATTAATAAATATACACACAATTAAACAGTAGAGTCTTGAAGAACACAGGTTTGAACTGCATGGGCCCACTTATGCATGAATTTTTTTTTTTCACCTTTTCTACCACGGAGACAACAAAACCAATCCCTTCTCTTCTTTGTCCTCCTCAGCCTACTTAACTGAAGAAGACAAGGATAAAGACCTTTAGGATGATTCACTTCCACTTAATGAACAATAAATCATTTTCTCTTTCTTATAATTTTCTTAATAATATTTTCTTTTCTCTAGCTTACTTGATTGTAAGAATACAGCATATAATACATAATCTACAAAATATATGCTTATTGACTATGCTATCAGTTTTTTAGAATTATGGTAAATATGTAAAAAATTTCCATTTAAATAATTTTAAAATGTACAATTTAGTGGCATTAATTATATTTGCAATGTTCTGCACCTATCGTTACTATCTATTGTTAAAACTTTTTAATCACCTCAAGTAGAAAGCTCCATAACCACCTAGGTAATAACATCCTGTTTTCTCCTCCTCCAGTTCTAGTTAACTTCTAACCTACTATCTCTATAAATTTGCCTTTTCTAGATATCTCATAGAAGCGAAACTACGTGATATTTTTCCTTTTCTGTCTGGCTTGTTTCACCTAGAGAATGTTTTCAAGGTTCATCTATTTTGGCATGTATCAGAATATTTTAGTTCATCTGTCTTTTTCTTTCTTTTTTTGCTTATTCTTTTCTTTTACTCTAGGAAACCACTGCCAAATCCAAGATCCTGAATATTTGTCTGTATGCTTTCTTCTTCAAGTTTTATGGCTTTAGCGCTTACATTTTGGCTTTTGATCCATTTTGAGCTAATTGTTGTGTGTAGTACAAGATAGGGGTCCAATTTCACAATTTTGCATGCAAAAATCTAGTGGTCCCAGAACCTTTCACTGAAGAGGGTATTCTTTACCCATTGAATAGTCTTGGCATCTTTTTTCAAAATTAATTGGCCATATGGTTTATTTCTTCACTCTCAATTCTATTCTATTCCATTGGTCTATATGTCTATCCTTATGCAACTACCACAGTTTTTATTATTGTAACTTTGTATTAAATGTGTAAATGAAGAGATGTGAGTGCTCCAACTTTCTTAATTTTCCAGATTGTTTCAGCGATTCAGACATCATGCTACTCCATCTGCATATGAGGATCAAAGTTTGTATTACTGTGATAAAGGCCATTGGAATTTTGATAGAGACAGTGTTGAATCTATGTATCAATTTGATATGATTGACATCTTGACAATGTCAAGTCTTTCAATCCATAAACACAGGAAGTCTTTTCATTTATTTAGGTCTGCATTAATTTTTTTCAGCAATGCTTTGTAGTTTTTAGTGTATAAACATTTCATCCATTTCATTAACTTTATTCCTATTTTATTCTTTGAGATGTTGTTATAAATAAGATTTCTTTGTTAATTTTTTCAGGTTGTGTATTGCTGGTGTATCGAAATGTAACTGATTTTTATTTGTATTGAGACTTGTTTTGGAATCTAACATATAAGCTATCCTTTAGAATGATCCTTGTGGACTTAAGAAAAATATATGTTCTGCTGTTGTTGAGTGAAGTGCTCTATATATTTGCTATATTTATTTGCTTTACAGATTTAAGTCATCTATTTCATTATTAATCTTTTGTGTAGAGGTTTTATCCATTATTGAAAGTGATGTATTGAAGTCTTCAACTACAGTTGTAGAACAGTCTATTACTTACTCATATTGTGTTAATATTTGTGTCATATATTTGAAACCCTTTTGATGTATTGTGTCCAAAATTGTAATATCGTACTCATTAATTTATACTGTTATTACTATAAAATGTTTTTTCTTGTTTCTTGAAACAGTTTTTGACTGTCTCTTTTTATGGTGTTATTTGGTTGGTACAAAAGTAATTGTGGTTTTTGTCCTTTAAAAGTAATGGCAAACCACACCAGCATATAGTTGAGTCATGTTTTATTCATTCGTTTGGCCAATCTCTGATTTTTTATTAGAGACTTCATTCTATTTACACGTAAAGTAAACTCATAAAGGCTTAATTCTGTCATTTTGTCATGGTTTTTACATATGTCTTATTACTTTTTGTATTTCATTTCCTCCATCACTTCCTTTTTTTGCATATGGTTGATTTGCAGTCTCACTCTGTCGCCCAGGCTGGAGTGCAGTGGCGCGATCTCGGCTCACTACAAGCTCCGCCTCTCGGGTTCACGCCATTCTCCTGCCTCAGCCTCCCGAGTAGCTGGGACTACATGCGCCGGCCACCTCGCCCGGCTAGTTTTTTGTATTTTTAGTAGAGACGGGGTTTCACCGTGTAGACCAGGATGGTCTCGATCTCCTGACCTCGTGATCCACCCGTCTTGGCCTCCCAAAGTGCTGGGATTACAGGCTTGAGCCACCGCGCCCGGCCACCTTCTCATTTCTTCTTGCATAGTTTAAAAATATTTTTTATTATCATGTGGATGACATTTAACATATTAAATTGATATTGATTTCATTTGAATTCATTTCATTCAATTCATTGTCATGGAGATAACAGTTAACATTTTAACCTTATATTGGTCTTATTTGAATTTGTTAACATGTAAACACTCTACTCCTACACAGCTTATATTATTGTTGTCACAAATATATATTTATACATAGTACATCCGGTAACATATATTTACAATTATTTTATGTATTCATCCTTTAAATCCTATGGAAAATAAAAAGTAAAACCAAAAATACAATAACAATGACTTTTATATTTATCCATATATTTACCTTTACTAAAGACCTATGTTTCTTCCTATGGCTTTGGGTTATTGTCAGTGTCCTTTCATTTCAATCTGTAGGACTTTGTTTTTCATTTCTTGCAGGGGTGGTCTAGTGGTAACATACTACCTCAAACTGTGTTTATTAGAAAATGTCTTAATTTCTCTTTTATTTTTAAGAGACAATTTTTCTGGGGGTAAAATAGTTGACAGGTTTGTAGTAATGTTATTTTCCTCTCAGCACTTTAATTACGTTAACCCACTGCTTTCTGACCTCTATGGTTTCTGATGAGAAGTTGATTGCTAAACTTATTGAGAATCACTTTGTAAGAGATGAGTCATTTCTTTCTCGATCATTTCAAGATTCTTTCTTTGTCTGTAGATGCTTTGACTGTAATGTGTCTCAATGTGGATCTCTTTAAATTTATCCTACTTGGAATTCATTGAGCTTTTTATATATATAGATTAATGTCTTTCATCAAATATGTAAAGTGTTTGGACATTATTTCTTGATATATTTATACCCCCTTTTCTCCTTTATGGAATCCCAAAATACATATGATAATTTGTTTGATAGTTTCCCACAGGTCCTTTGTTCTTAGTTTGGTTGTCTTCTTTCTTCTTTTCTCTTTCTGCTCCTCTGACTTGTTAATTTTAATTGTCCTATTTTTCTAAGTTTGCTGCTTCCTCCTTCTGTCCTCTCATATCCATTGCTGAACCCATGCAGTGATTTTTAAAATTTTATTTATTCCGCATTTTAGCTCAAGGATTTCTGTGTGGTTCTTTTTAAAATTGTTTTCCAGCTTTGTTTAGGTATAATTGACAAATAAAAATTGCATATGGTTAAGTTATATTATATGATGATTTGACATATAAATGCCTTGTGAAATGACTGCCACAATCAAGTTAATTAGTACATACATCACCTCACATAATTACCTATTTTTTGGTGTTGAGAACAATTAAGATGATACTTTTCCTTTGTCGTAAGGGGGCTACAGAAGGATAGATGTCCATATTCTGTAACTGCTTCCTGCTGAGTTTATGGGCATAGGCCCTTCCTAGCACTAGAGGAGTAAAATTCTCTGGATACCTGATCTAAGAGGCCCAGAAGCAGGACCTTTAATTCTCTGGGTCAGTAGATAGGATGAATTAGAAGCCTTGTGCCAGTATTATCTTTACCTGGAACTGTTGTAATCTAGAAGACACAAACTTTACTAAGAGGCTAAACTAGCAAGGGCCAAAGATTAGTGATAACAAGACAGCAGTGAAAACAAGGTGATATTTGGGAAGACATTTTTGATAGTCAACCAGATATAGGTGGGGGTCAGTGCCCTGATTATATTTACGTAACAAAGTAGCTTGTTGTTGTTAATATATGTGCAGCAGATTGTATTAATAGCTGCACAGACTCCACCTTGTTCAGCTAGTAAATAGTCCAATTCTACCTGTTATATAGAACTACATTTGTCAAAGAGCCTGGGGACATTTGAATTCCCTTTAATGCCTGACTTGTATTTGTGGCTAAGAATTTTAGGTTTTCACTTAAGTTTTCTTAGGGTTAACTCATTACAGGCAAAGCTACCCCAGAGTACTGCTTGTCCTATGGCTGCCTTGATTTTTGCCAGATTAAGCCTATTGCTCATTTACTTCTGGTATTACGGGTCTTATGCGTCAAAGACTGTAAGTGTTGGAGAAGCAAGGATGGCCAAAATACATTCAGCTTCATTCCAAGTTTTTGATATACAATAAAAAGCTACCCCTAAAAGAACAGGTGGCTCCTGGGGTAGCCAGGAGTGGTTACGAGGAAGGACTTTTTTTCCTGTTCACATCACAAACAAAAGCCAGCCCAGTTGAGGTGCAAATAGAGGCCCTTCAGGGTGAGATTTCTATCCATTGCTGCCAAGTTGGGTCTATAGAGGTAACCTTTCTTTATTCTACTGGGGGTGGCAAAACAATCTTTATTTTCCAGAAGGGGGTTGGAACCTTCCCAGATCAGGAAGTTGCTGTTGTTGTTTCCCGTATGTTCTGATCTGGGAGAAGGTACCATATATGGTCTCCTCACTTACAAGTGGAATCCCATTTACCTTGCAGCAGCCTTGGGAGCTTGGTAACTAGAGTTAAATCAGAGGATTGCAGGAAAACATCTGCTTTTGTGTCACTAACACAACAGTGTGTACAAAAGACAGAATCATTAGTTCACTGGAGATATAGATACTTAACTTCCCAGGTTCAGGTAATAGTGGTAGTAGGATGGGGGTTCAGGTGGAATCCATTAAGTGGGGGAGAGTTCCATCTAACATGTAGGAGTCTGGATTCTTAGGGGTTGCAGTGGTTAGTTAGGAGATCTGGAGAGATGGCCATGGGATTTTCTGGACAAGCCAGAAGATGGAACCCTCTATCCGGGGATGTTGATGACAAATCTAGCAACCATGAAGATGATTCCATGATGCTATACTTTTAAAAATATTTACTATAGAGTTCCATCCCATCCACACAGCATTAGGGTAATTGGGGGACCAAATAAGATTTACCGTGACAACATTGTTTCCAGTTGGGCCTTAGAGTGGCCTCTACACCTGACAGGGAAAAAAGAGATGTTTTCAAGGAGGAGGAAGCTAGCTAAAGTGATAGAAAAGAAGCATTTCAGTCTGGAAGAAGAGAGAAATTAATGCTGCTATTCCTATGCACAGCATCACATTATCACCCCTGGCTGAGTGTTGATTATTTTAAATAGGCAGTAGATGTCATCCAGAGGTTTACAGATACAGGTCATAGTGTCCTTCTTTTGTGCCTGTGACTCATAAGAAAAAATTTGAGTATTTTACAGGTATACTCAAGTAGTTTTTTCCTGATGTTTAACAGTGGTGGAGGTGTTTAACAATACTTGATAGGGCCTCTTTTATTTTGGTTATAACTGATTTTCAGTGAATCTTTCATTTTCTATTTTTTGTAAGACTAAGTCTTCTGGTTGCAAACAATACTTTATTTCCATATTCTTGTAGGGTCTGTGAACCTAGCCTAAATTTTAAGGGAATGTAGTGAGTTATGGCCAACCCCATTTCCCATTATGGGAAATCTCTAGGATTTCCTTTAACCAAGGAACTTGTAGTTAAAAGACTCATAGGCAACTAAACATTCTAGGCCATATAGTAATGGAGGTGGTAAGGCACTCATTAGCCCTGAAAACTCTAAGTACTATGAATAAAAGTTTAAAACTCCAAATTAAGTTTACATGTAAAGAAAAATCAAGAGCATAGAATTAGGTTATATTGGGGAAAACACTACTCCCACAGACCTCTAACAAAACACACTTTAGCATCAAGCCACAACAATCATAAAAACTCACAGAAGCTGATGAAAAAGCTAAAAGAGAGAGTTACATGAATCTGAGAAGCTTTCAAAAGAGATAGATTACAGGATAAAAAAGCCAAATTTATGGCAATTTAGCAAATTGATACTTTAAAAAATTGGTTTTAACATGTAGACCGTTCTTTAGAAATTCTATTACAAAAAATTTCATTTTAATTACAGGTAGCTTAATCACATACAAAATGCCTTTCATAAATTCCCCTTCATGAACCTCACCCCAATTTACACATGCCTTCTACAATATGCTTGGGCTTTCCTAAATAAACAGTCATTTTACTGTAGGACAAAAATTTACTATACAAGATCATTCTTCACACAAAATTATGTTTTCTTTATATTATTCCTTGTAAAAAGTGCAGTTTTATCAGTAACATTTTCTACATGTCCTCTTTTCTGCTCACTGGGTCCTTCATAATTTAGATCTCCATTTTAGTAACTTTCCAATTAGACAGGAATTATTTTTTCCCAATGAAGAATACATTTATTTGGCACATTTTATATAAACCTAAGAAGCAAGAAAAGTCATTGGCATTCTATCAATGAGAATCACTTTGTAATGTTAAGATTTTAACTCTACAAAAAACTCATTATTTAGGTATATATTTCTACATGTATTTAACTTCCTTTGCTTTTAAGAGTTTTATTTAGACCATCTCCCAAGAACCAAGATATCACATAAAGCTAGTAACCGTTTAAAGCCATTTTAAACATTTTAAAGCCTATGAACATCAGTGATTTACCTAGGTAAAAATATTAAAGTTATATTTTAGAAGTTATCCACAACATTCTCTTCAAACTAATAAATTTGGATTTGTCTTATTTAATTTATGAGTGATCTTTTATCTATCATCTAATTTGACAGCATGCTAGACACAACACATATCACAATACCTGCACATACACCTAAACAAACACATTAAATAAAACAACTTATAAAATACAGCTGGATTCAAGTTATTTACAAATTTGAGACCTATGTATGTGGTCAAATGTTGTTTTCCAAAATAGATATGCAAGACAGAAAGAGGCAGGGAAGGGGATCCTATAGAATCAAATAAGGAAGGGAGGGAGTAAACTGTGTTGCTCTAGGGGAGATCCCAAAGTCCCAAGCCACCAGAGAGCTCACCCAGCATTGGAGAGACTGAAGAAAAATTTTCAGGTGGCTGCTTATCTGCCACTGCAGGAAGCTGTCTGTTGGGTTAAGGATTCAAGACTCATAGTAAACTTACTTGAGCAAGGTAGCTCATTGGGACTAGTGGAAGAAGGTTGCTCTATTATTGATGTGGAGTTTTTCTCTCTCACACAGGGGACAGTTAGGACATTCTCATTGTCAGTGACCCTTTTGCTTATAGTAGACTCACTGATTCTGGCCTGGGGGCCAGTGAGTTGAGGACTCTTATCTGAGTATCCCAGATGCCAATCTTGTGACACTTTCTTGATACAGGTAACCAGGAGGGGGTAGGGGACTTAAAGAATCTGCTAATAATTGCACTTTTTTCCTCCTAATGTCAGAGGCAGATTGAGTAATGAAATGTATACCCCATAGTGCTTGCCTTTCTGGGGAGTCTGGGTCTGCAGTAGTATATTTCTTGAATGCCTCAACTAAGCAATCCTGAAACAGAGATGGATTATCATATTTTCCCTGAGTTATTTCTCTAATCTTATAATTGGCTGGCTTAACCACACACTTTTTTCTGTTCTTTTTTTCATGGCACAACAAGCAGACAAAAATACTTACAAGTAGTCACAAGTTAAATCAAACAACATGGGCAACTTAACAAACTATCCTATAAACTTTTCTGTATTCTCTGAAAACTGGACAAATGTTTCCTTGTGTGAAGTCAAATTAGACACTGAAAATGGTACATGTATTCAAAATGTTCCTTTATTTCCATCAGTTACCTCCCATGATGGACACAGGTTTGATTTTAGTGACTGATGTGGGACCACACTTGTGGTGGTACTGGTTGAGCTTACTTCCATGGGCAGCAGGAGGTACAGACTGGGGCCAGCTGGATAAAGGCGGGTGGTGTCTGATAAACTTGGGGTGGAATCATTCATTAGAGAACTGATAAGAATACCTCAGAATTGAGTAACTAAGGAGGACTACCCTGGGAAGGGCATAGGCTAGTGGAATAGTTAGTAGAGGTCCTGGAAGTAACATGAGGTAGTAAAAGGCCACAAAAGCCTATAAACATAAAGATCTCTTCTCCTTTTCCTTCCTTTTACAGATTAAGTCCAATCATAAAACATCATTGTAATATATGTTTAGGCCAAATCTGTTAGTTTTCTAATTTGTGTTGACCCTAAATGGTTTTGCAATGGAAAATGAATTCATTTTTCTTAACACCAAATTTGGATTTTCTCAAATAGCCTGAGATATCCTAATGGCAAGTCTTCTCAGATGCTCATCATTGTCTCCATGGCTAATATGTACTTTTACTGGACACAGAAACTTTTCTAAGTCTAGTGAGAGGCAAAGCAACTGGGCCTTTGCTATGTTTTTCTTTTAGAATTTCACTTAGTGCAGAGAAAGTATAATTATAATCAACTTACAAAAGTGGATTATAAATGTTTGCCAGGGAGTAGAATATGAGAAAAGGTATATATTTTAAAGCAGAGTATAGAAGGAAAAGTGTAAATAAAGTGACAACAAGAAAATAAAATGCAAGGTCAGGTGCAGTGGCTCATGCCTGTAATTCCAGCACTTTGAAAGGCTGAAGTGGGAGGATTGCATGAGCTCAGGAGTTCAAGTCCAGCCTGGACAACATAGCAAAACCCCATCTCCACAAAAAACACAAAAATTAGCTGGGCTTGGTTGCACATTCTTGTAGTCCCAGCTACTTGGGAGGCTAAAATGGGAGGATCACTTGATCTCAGGAAGTGGAGGTTGCAGAGAGCTGAGATTGTATCATAACACTCCAGCCTGGGCTACTACCCCTCTATTGAGGGAGACTGTGTCTCAAAAAACAAACAACAAACAAACAAAAAAAGAAAAGAAAATGCTGTTACAGAAAATGATAACTTAGAGCAGAAAATAAGAAAAAGCAAGACAAACATCCTGCTAGGGTGGTCTTCCAACCCACAATCCTAGAAAGAATGCCATTGTCAAAAATCCCAGAGCATCCAGGGGGCAGCCAAAAATAGCAATTGCTGAAAACCTAGAGTACTCAGCCAGTGAGGAACCCCACACCAAATGCCAGAAATGTGAGAGAGTCTGCGGACTAGCCAAATGCCAAAAACCCTGGAGAATGAGGAAGTGACCAAACCCCTAAGGACTAGTTAGGGCCACAGTAAAAGGTGACTCTGGCATCCCAGAGTCAACGCAATGGGATACCTCTCAAGACCGATTGTCCTGCCTTTAATAATTGCCCAGGAGTTAAAGACAAAAAAAAAAAAAAAAAAAAAAAAAAAAACTTCAAACAAAGCATTCATTTTAGGATCGAAAATAAAATGCCTGCTGGAGTCAGAGGAGAAAGGACCAGGGGAAGGGGTGACAGGGACATGTTTCAGGGCACTTATACCATCATCCCATCATCTTGCCACCTCTCACAATCTCACCACCCCACCACTTCTCTATCTCTCTCCAATCACTGTCCTGCCATATTGCCTCAGCACTGATTGTTGCTGTCTCCACTGTCTCGCTGCCTCTCACTTGCTGTGTTCATCCCTTCATGGTTGGCAGAGGATGCCAGACATGTGAGCCCCCAAACTGGGGCTTAGCCTGGAGGAGGTTCTTGGCTTTTCCCAGGAAACAATTCAAGGGTGAGCCAGTGGTGTTAGCACCTTTTATTGAAGCAGTAGTGTACAGCAGCAGCAGAGGTATTGCTTCTTACAGAGCACGGCTACCCCATAACAAATGCGCCCAGAGTATCACTTAGTGATAGTTCTGCAGTCATATTTAAACCCACATTTAATTATGTGCAAATTAAGGGACAGATTACGCAGCAGTTTCTAGGAAAATCATGGTAACTTCCAGGTCATTGGTTCTTTGCCGTAGAAAGGGGCAGTAAATTCTGGGTGTTGCCATGGCAATGGTAAACTAACATGGTACTGGTGGCCATGTCTTATGGAGCAGTGCTTTTATCTCTTCCTTGTTTCAGCTCATCTTCATTAAAGTCCAGAGTCTAAGCCCTGTCTCCAGAGTCAAGCCCCACTTCCTACCTTGGAATTATCCTTGGATTCCAGGTAAAGATCAGATTTGGTCATAGTGTATTATTTTTTTAATGTGCTGTTAAATTAGGTTTGCCTATGTTTTCTTGAGGATTTTCGCCATCTATGTTCTCATCAAGGATACTGGCCTATAATCTCTTTTCTGGTATTGTCTTCATCCAACTTTATTATGAGAGTAATGCTTGCTTAGTAAAATTAGGTTGGAAGTGTTCTCCCTTCTTCAAGTTTTTGGAAGAGTTTGAGAAAGATTGTCATTAATTTTCCCTTTAATATTTGTTAAAAATTACCCATAAAACCAACTGGTTCTGAGCTTTTATTTGTTGGGAATTTTTTGATTACTGCTTTAAACTCCTTATGTGTTATTTGTGTATTCAGATTTTCTATTTCTTCATAATTCAGTCTTCATATGTTGTATGCATCTAGAAATTTATCCATTTTGCTAGGTTACATAATTCATAGGTGTATAATTATTTATAGCAATCTCTTATATTACTTTGTCTCTCTGTAGAATCTATTGTGATACCTCCTCTTTCATTTATAATTTTGTTCACTTGAGACTTCTGTGCTTTATTGCTTAATTAGATTTGGCAATTGTGTCTATCTTTTAAAAAAGTCAACTCTTAGTTTTGTTCATTTTTTTCTATTGTCTTTCTAGTCTGTTTTAATATCTATTATATTCTTTCTTCTACTACCTTTGGACATTTTTTTCTTTTTCTAGTTTCTACTATGTTAAATTGTTTTTTTACACTCTTTCTATTCTTTAATGTAGGCATTTATTACTACATAATGTCCTGTTAGAACAGCTTTTGTTTCATCTAATCAGTCTTGCTATGTTGTGTTTTTATTTCAGTTTCCATTTTAGACTGGAGTTGGGTCACAGACCATTTCAGGGTCCACTGTCAGGATCAAGATTGGAAAGCCAGTTCTCTAAGTCATGGGAGGATATGACTCCTCTTGGGTTCCTTGATAAGTGGTGCTGGTGGCAGGCCCAAGGCCAAATGGGGCTATAGCTTAGTCCACATAGGGATGGAACTATTTCTGGATCTGTAGCCAGGACCATGGTTGGTGACATTTCTTCCTGGGTGCAGACTTGACTAATTAAAACGGCCTTCTTTGGTCTTGTCTCCACCATGATTTTGCAGCCTCCTATATGGATCCCAAAGCTCCCATACATTACTTTTGATCATGGACAGCTGCAAAATTTTGGTGTTGTAGAGGAATATAATTGGACTCTTAGCCTTCCAACTTATTGAAGTATTTGTTCCTTTTTGTAATTTTGATCTATTCTTTGAAGTTTATATTTTGTTTATACATAATTTTTCATATTTCTTTTAGTTTTTGACCAAGTTTTTATTCCATGCTTTGGGCATATTTAAGACAGTTGTTTTAAAGTCTTTGGCATGTCCAATGCTAACGACTTTAAGGTAAGGCCATCCTTGGCCTCACCAAGGGTGATTTCTGACCATTTATTTTGTTTCTGTTTTAAATGTGTATAAATTTAAAGGATAAAAGTACAGTTTTCTTACATGGATATATTGCACAGTGGTGAAGTCTGCATGGACTGGTTTTTTGTTGTTGTTGTTGTTGTTGTTTTATTTTTTTCCTTTTATAGGCCATGCTGTCCTCTTTCTTTCTTTCCTTGGTATTTTTGTTGTTGAAATCTGGACACTTGAATGTTAAATATAGTATGGTAACTCTGGAAATTACATTCTCTCTCTTCCACAGTCTTTTTTTTTCTCTTTTTTGTAGTTGGTGAAGGTTGTAGTAGTCCATTTGTTTAATGACTTTTGCCAACTACATTTTCAGGGTCTATATTTTTTTGTTGTGTGTGGTAACTGAGTCTCTGTTTCTTGTGTTTTTGTTGTTGTTGTTGTTGTTATTTTACAGAGATGTTCTTGAATGCCAAGAAAGAGAAAGAGAGAGTGAGAAAATGATAGAAGGAGAAGACAAAAGAAGAAAAGAAATAAAATCTCTACTGGCCTTTGCAGATTGGCTGTATACTGAGGACTTGTTTCAAAATTTATGCAGGCTACATTGAACCTAGCGATTATCCTAATGTGAGACTTGCAGTCTTCTCAGGTCTTTTCTGAGCATGCATCTTGCCCTGCCCACGTGCTTGGCTTTATAAATTCCCCCATATACACAGATGTTTTTGAATGTCCTACTTTCCAAAAGAATCTCTCTCCCTAGATTTTCCTTTCGGGCTTTAGGAAGCATATTGTATGTCTCAACCGTAATTTTCTGCTCTGGACAGCTTCAAGTTACCTGAATACTTACAATGTTTTTAAGAAATGCCCACTGCTTTTCCAGCCTTTGTAAGTTGTGCATTAGGCAAAACGTACAATCATGTTGTGAGCGTTCTTTAGATCGACCCCAGGTAGGTTATAACAGACATAAGTCAGAACTGCCAAGAAGATATCCTCTGTTCCCTCCGAAACAGGGACTCATACCCCTCAGGGACTATGGGTTGATGTCTGCAAGACTGCTGCCACTTTAGAGATGGGGTGAGGCCTGGTAAGGGAAACATGCTACAAAGCTTTTCTTCCATTTTTTATGTTGCCTTTTTCTAGATTTAGTAGTAACCTTTGACTATTTTCCAGAGTTCTGACAAAGTAATTTCTTACAGTTTTTGCTTGTTTTTCGATGTTTCTATGTGATGGATCTACTCCATCATTTTGCTGACATAACTTTGCCAGGGATTTTTAAGTAATTTATTTTCCTGTATCTTGCAAAGACACGAGAGGTTTCAGAAGCTAACTTAGGACCAAAGACCATCATGAATATACCAAAATAATATATTTAAAGAGATTTTGAAAACTCCCTTATTAAAACTTTATTGAATACTGGTAACAGCATGACTAATATAATAGCAAGAATCCCAGATTCAGAATGAACAGAACTGAGTTATGCCCCCGGGCTCCCTGCTTAATACTTGAGTGTTCTTCCTTATATACGTCATTAAGCCTTTCAAGCCTATTTTCCCATTTCTAAAATGTCAATAATATTAATTATTTAACACTCTTATAAAGAGATACTGAAAATTAAGGTGAAAAAAATTGAGATCATGGTTCACATACAAAGTTCTATTAAAAATAATTTATAAGAATAACCACAATAATACATTCCTTTACCTAAGTGTTGTCACAATTTCCATCATAGCACATTAACTTGTTTATGATTTCAACTTTAAATTTTTTTTATGTGGAGCTTATTTAAAACATCAAAATGACTTTGTTTGAATTACACAATGTTTTATATGTAAATAATCTGGTCAATTTACTGAAATGTCTATAGCTCCAGGAAAAAAAATACACAGAAGGAAAAGGACTCAGTGGACCTGTTCCTGAATCTCTGAGTACACTACTTCTTCACACTTTGACTCTATTCTACTCGGATGCACATAACTAAACATAGAAAAAAAAAAAATGAGTAACAACAGCATTAGTGGATTATTTAGGTTTGGCTCAGAAAAGTTCATTTTAATGCACTTTAAATTACACAGGGAACTTAAATAGCCTTCAAATTTAAATAGAAAGCGTACATTTTTTGGGTTTACACAGAGCAAACAATCCTTTCCATAGATGAGAAAATCAAAGGTAAAGGAAATGTTCTCATAAAATTTGCAATACTTAAAAAATACCCAAGAAACAATATTAATGCAGCAAAAATAAGGTTCCTGATGTATAAATGATTCATTGTATTAGAGATTAATGCATAGCTGCCGTGCCTTTATTGATACATGAATTAAATGAAAGGACATTTCATTAGATCTCCAGGAAGTGATTGGCTGGTTGGGTTCAAACCACAAAGCTGATTATTTCTAACAGGAAAGAGTACTCTTGGCACATCAGTGTTACAGTCTAACAATAAAGAATTTTTTTCAACTTTCTACTTCAGACACATTTTTAAACCGTAATATTCCATTTTTATAATAGAGGAAATGCTGAAATAGACTCTCACTAATCTATCCCCAAGATCCAATGATTATGTACAACAATTAATCTTGTTTCATCTTGCCTGTCTTATTCACCTCCTTCCCCAACCCCCACATTCACATACACAGTGGATTATTTTGAAACAAATCTTAGAAAGACAAATTGGTAATTACATAAATGTTTCAAAATGTTTCTCTGAAAGATAAGGGATCTATTTTTAATACAAGATAAATACCATCATAACAACTAAAAATAATAATTCTATATTGTTTTAAAATATTTAATCGGTATTTAAATTTTCTCCATTGTTACATTTTCTTTTTTTTTTTTTTTTTTTTTTTTTGAGATGGAGCCTCTATCTGTCACCCAGGCTGGAGTGCAGTGGCGCGATCTTGGCTCACTGCAAGCTCTGCAGTCCGGGTGCACGCCATTCTCCTGCCTCAGCCTCCTGAGTAGCTGGGACTACAGGCCCCCGCCACCATGCCCTGCTAATTTTTTTTTTGTATTTTTAGTAGAGACAAGGTTTCACCATGTTAGCCAGGATGGTCTCGATCTCCTGACCTTGTGATCCACCCGTGCTGGCCTCCCAAAGTGCTGGAATTACAGGCGTGAGCCACCGCGCCTGGCCTGTATTTTTCAAATCGTTACTTATTAGAATCAGGATCCAAATAAAGTTCATATATTGCATTTGGTCGATGTGCTTTTGCAAGGCATTTTTAATCTACAGATTTCTCCATTCTTCTTTATTTTCCCTTTTAATTTATTCATTAAAGACACTAGACAGTTCTCTTGTAGAATTCCCTGCTATCTGAATTTTATGGTTGCACATCACCTTTTGTCATCTCATAAGTTCTCTGTCACCTGTATTGCTTACAAAATTGTTAAGTTTACAGTATTGAAATAAAAGGTGATATACACTTAGAGAATACAAATCTCAGTTCACAAAATCCAATTTACAAAAAAGGACATTGTTCTTTACAATTCAGCGTTAATTCTGACTTTAGGCTGGCAGAAAACCATTTTCCAAGAACAAGGCAAAATGGAGAACTTACAGTCAAAAGTAGCATTTCTTAGAATAAACAGATGTCATATTTCTTGTACGCTTATATTTGCAAACAAGTCACACTAACTCATAAGCAATATTTTCCTATATCCTTACACAAGCTCCTTTGCACAGTTTGCATATATTTTTATATTAATTACACAGAAGTGGAACTACTGGATTTCAAATGTTGTGAATCCACATATTCATTGACCTTATCTAATTTTCTTCTGAAAAGTTGCTTTGGTTTACACCCCATTCAAAATTGTCCTCATTTTTGGAAAAATCATTCACTGTTAAAATTTTAATTGGAAAATAAATTACTAAGGGCCAATTTATTTCACATATGCTATCTCATTTTGTTATTATAATAATTGTATGAGTTAGATTACAAAGTCAATTTGTAACTCCACACAACTTCAAGTTTACAAAGTGTGAGTTGAACCTTAATCTGTCAACTCTAAACTCATACCCTTGGTACAATCCTAGGCTACTCTCTTAGGGCTAACTGCTAAGAGAGCGCTTTTTGAGAGCAGAACAACAGATAGGCTAGTCTTTTAGGAGTTGTTTTAGAATAACCAGGTGTAAATGCGTGAGTTTATAGACCTGTATAATGTAGAGGACCTGAGATGATAGTAATAACCTTTTTTTTTTTGAGACGGAGTCTCGCTCGGTCGCCCGGGCTGGAGCGCAGTGGCCGGATCTCAGCTCACTGCAAGCTCCGCCTCCCGGGTTTACGCCATTCTCTTGCCTCAGCCTCCCGAGTAGCTGGGACTGCAGGTGCCCGCCACCTCGCCCGGCTAGTTTTTTTGTATTTTTTTAGTAGAGACGGGGTTTCACCGTGTTAGCCAGGATGGTCTCGATCTCCTGACCTCGTGATCCGCCCGTCTCGGCCTCCCAAAGTGCTGGGATTACAGGCTTGAGCCACCGCGCCCAGCCGATAGTAATAACCTTAATGACCTTTATCTGAACTTCCAGGTTAGAGATTTAAGTAAAGAATCAAAATCTCACATTATAAAACTCTAAAGACATTTTCATCTGGCATATATTCTGGTCAACAAAGAAGAGAGAGAGAGTGTGTGTGTGTGTGTGTGTGTGTGTGTGTGTGTGTGTGTGTGTCTAAGAGATAGTGCTTAAGATATTTAATGCTTTAGTCCCTCAAGGAAGTGACTTTTTTCTGTTATTTTTTGAAATAGGTGTTGTTTGAGGGATTTCAGACTCTTTTTCCTTTTTGTGCCTACAAACAAATAAATTATTCTTTGCCAGCAAATTCAGCCTTTCATTTGTGACAAATTTTAAAACCTGACTGGCTGAAAAATGGGACGGTTTATTTTTCTTTCCCTTTCGTGAATGAGGCATTAAGTCTAAAATTGCCTTCGATGACAAATTCCTTTCATCCTTAATCCCTCATAGAAATACCTTAGTGAACTATAAGTGACAGAAGGCTTCAAAGAAAGAGATGAGCTCAGTCATGTAAATAAACCCACACGAAAAATAGAAGTAACAAAGCTAGGCTTACCTTATAGTATTTTATTTTTTAATTGGGCTTAAATGGTTAAAAATGTAAAAGAAAGTATAGTTGCATCATCTTCTAATTATTTTGTCACCTGAGTTTAATTTTTTACCCTCTTTCTATTATTTATTTGGGAATATGAAGAAAAAAATAGCCTTGACTTTTAATTTATTTAAATTGTCTGTGTCGTTACAGAGGAAAGTCCTTTAAATGGTTGTATAATGATCAGCTCTGCTAAAATCTGATTAACATCTTAAGCTACTTTTATACACTTTTACTTATTGAAAGATATGTTGTTGACCTATTATGTGCTGAACATTGTGCCAAGCCCTGAGAGATGTTGAGATAACTAAGATGATGGCGTTAGTCCAACAACTGTACCACCATCTACAGACTTAAACATGGAAAATTGACTAGGAGTAGAAATAAAATGCATGTGTAGTGAAATTGCTTTGAATGGCAATCAAACGTTTGTTTTCTTTGCTTTTAACTAGACCTAAAAGAATGAAGAGGCACATGTGCTGAAATTAGAATAGAAATAAAGGAAAGGCAATACAGACCAAGGAAGCACATCTATAAGGTAAAACGAGTTTTAAAAGCACTGCAGAAATTGTTCTCTAAGACTTTGTATGGAGAAGTAGTTGATAAAATTGAAATTAACATTAATTTTTTAAGGTCAACTTGAAAATGATTTAAGGAGTAAAATGTAAATTTAAACTTGATCTATGACAAAAGGATGCAAAGATTGAAGTAACTGAAAAGAATCCTGGACTTCTTTATGAATATACTGGTTTAAATTGGCTTAAATTTTGATAAAGATTATTTTCAAATATTCAACTTAAAATCTTGAAAACAAAATGAATATAAGCAACATTTTCTTTAATTTTTAAATATTATAATTGGCAAATGGGCACTTAATGTTTTCTAAATGGTTTGAGATATAATTCACATAACATAAAATTCTTCAGTTTAAAGTGTACAATTCAATAATTTTTAGTATATTCACAAACTTGAGCAGTTATCACCAGGATCTAATTTAGAACAATTTTTTAATTTAAAAAGAAACCTCCTACCCATTAGCAGTCACTCTCCATCCATTCCCATCCTCCAGCTACAAATCTGCTTCCTTTCTCTAAAGATTTATCCATTCTGGACATGTCATATAAAAAAATAATACAATGTAAATTTGTTTTATGATTGTTTTACTCCACTTAGCGTAGTATTTTCAAGGTTCTTCTATGTGGTTGCATCATGCTACAGTACTTAATTCTTTGTCTTGCTTAATAATATTACATTGTTTGAATATACTGCATTTTATTTATTCATGTATGAATTGATGGACATTTGCTGGGTTGTTTCCACTTTTTGGTTACTATGACTAATGTTCCTGTGAACATTCATGTGAAGTTTATTATGTGAATATAATGTGTTAATTTTTCTCCTGGTGGATTTTCTTGATCATATGGTAACTCTATGTTTAACCTTTTGGCAGAATTGCCAAGTTATTTTCCAAAGTGGCTATACCATTTTATATGTCCACCAATGATATAGAACAGTTCTAATGTCTCATGTCCTATCTGATTGTTATCATTTTGTTTTTCTTACGCCCGTCCTCATGGGTGGGAAGTGGTATCTCAGTGCAATTCTTGTTTTTATTTTCCTAATGACTAATAATGTTGAGTATCTTTTTATGTGCTTATTAGGCATTTATTTTTTCTGATTGACATGAGTCTATTCATACAATTAGCTCATTTTAAACAATTTTATTGAAATCCATTCAATTTACCCATGTAAGTGTGCAGTTCAATGGCTTTTTAGTAAATTATATTATTTTTAGAAACCCGTGTGAAAATATCTGCCACAGAAAAGTTGCCAATGTAATCACTAAGTATATAATTAAGTAATATTAATTACATTCCTAATGTTGTCAATTTGTGTGTTGAAATCCTAACCCCCATGTGATGGTACCAGGTGGTGAAGTCTTTGGGAGATGGCTAGGAGCTCAGGGTGGACCCCTACTGTGTAACCATCATAGCTATCTATTTCCTCAAATTTTTAATAACTCTGAAGAGAGACTGTGTAAACATTAAGCAATAATTCCCTGTTACCTTTCCCCAAACCTTGTAACCTCTTTTGTAGTTTTTGTCTCTAGAATTTGCCCATTTATGTACCCATATAAGTGAAATAATAGAATATTTGTTCTTTTTTGTCTAGTGTATTTTACTTACTATATGTTGTCGAGGTTCATCAAGTTGTAGTACATATTAGAATTCCATTCCTTTTCATGGCCGAATAATACTC
Source organism: Piliocolobus tephrosceles (assembly GCF_002776525.5). Taxonomy (NCBI): domain Eukaryota; kingdom Metazoa; phylum Chordata; class Mammalia; order Primates; family Cercopithecidae; genus Piliocolobus; species Piliocolobus tephrosceles. The sequence continues at coordinate 37,711,564 of NC_045441.1, forward strand.
CATTTTACATAAATGCTATATTTTGCTTACCCATTCATTGTTTGATACACATTTGGGTTGTTTTCACATTTGGACTACTGTGTATAATACTGCAGTGAACAAGGGCATGCAAATATCTATTCGAGTCCCTGCTTTCAAAACCTTTGGGTAAATATTTAGGAATACAATTGCCATACTCAAATGTGGTTCTAGGTTTAGTTTTTTGAGGAGCTGCCAAATTATTTTTCTGTAGTGACTGTAACATTTCATGTTCCCAGCAGCAGTGTACAAGATTCCAATATCTCAATATCCTTGCCAATACTTATTTTTCATTTTTTTGCCAATAGACATCCTAAATGGTATGAAATAGTATCTTATTGTGGTTTTGGCTTTCATTTCCTTAATTAATAATGATATAGAGCATCTTTTATTGTGATTATTGGCCATTTGTATATATTTTCTGAAAATACTACTCAAATCCTTTTTATTTTTAGATTGGGCTGTTTGGTTTTTCTTGGTAGGTTGTAGGAGTTCTTTATATATTCTGGATATTAATCCCTTATAAGACAGAGATTTTTGAGTATTTTCACTCATTTTTTGGTTATATTTTCACTCTTTTGATAGTATCCTTTAAAAAAATATATGAAGTGTAACAAACCTGTTATTTTCCTGTGTTGCCTGTGCTGATGATGTCATGTCAAAAAATGTTTGCAAATCCAATGTAAAGATGTTTCTCTATGTTTTCTTGTAACAGTTTTATAGTTTTAGCATTTAAGTTCAAATATTTAATTCATTTTTAATTATATTTTGTATATGGTATAAGGTAAAGGTCCAACTTCATTCTTTTAAATGTAGATATCTAAATGTTATAGCACCATTGTTGAAAAGACTGTTACTCCCCCCACTGAGTCATGTATTAGTTTGCTAGGACATCAATAACAAAATACAAGAAATTATTTTTTAAAACAGTAATTTGTCTTTTCATAGTCCAGGAGCTAGAAGTCCAAGGTCAAGTGTTGGCAAGGCCATGCTCCTTTTGAAGGTGTTAGTGAAAAACTTAATTCAGGCCTTCCTCCTAGCTTCTGTTACTTCCTTGGCTTGTGGAAACATGACTTCAATCTATACATTGCATTCTCTTTGTATCACTATGTCCAGATTTTCCATTTTTATAAGGATACCAGTCATATTGGATTGGGGTCCACTCTATTCCAGTATGGCCTTACCTTAACTCATTACATTTGCATTGGACCTGTTACTGTGCAAATGTTTGTGGTCTCCCTTACAATTTGTATGTTGAAAGCCTAACCTCCAAAGTGATGGTAACAGGAGGTGAGGTCTTTGGGATGTGATTAGGAGCTGAGGGTGGACCCCGACTGAATGAGATTAGTGCCTTTATAAAAGAGGATTCAGAGAGATTTGTGCCCCTTCCACCATGTGAAGATACCAGGAAAAGGCAGCTGTCTGTGAACTAGAAAGTTGTTTCTCACCAGACACTGAGTCTGCTGGTGCCTTGATCTTCAACTTCCTGGTCTCTGAACTGTGAGAAATACATTTCTCTTATTTATTATTTCTGCTATTTATTTCTGTCATATTTAATAAATTTATTGCTTGTAATTTATTATTCTGTGGCATATAAATAGTATAGCATACTCTATTTATATAGAGATAAATAATGTAGTATACTACAGACACGCAATCTATAGTTATTTGTTAGATTAGTTCAGATGGACTAAAACAGGCCTTATTTCTAACTAAGGTCACTGGTTAGGATTTCCACAGCGAATTTTGGAAGACAAAATTCAACCCATAACAGTCTGCCCTCTGGTCCTCCCAAATTCATGTTCTCCTCACATGCAAAATACATTCATCCCATTCCATCATCTCCCAAATTATTAACTCATTTCACCATCAACTCTAAGTACAAAATCTCATCCAACTATCTTCTAAATTAGATGTGGGCAAGACTCAGGTCATGATTCCTCCTGAAGCAACATTGATCTCTATCTGTGAATCTGTGAAACCAGACAACAAGTCAATCTGCTTCCCTATGTAGTAGTATCTAAGAAGGATTGATTCTAGGACCCTCTGTGGATTACTAGGTCTGGAAATACTCAACTCCCTTAGCTGGATCCACAATCAGAGTTATAGGAGGAGGGTCGGTCCACTGTATAATGGTAGGACAGATATAGATAACATAGATATTCTAATTCATATCAAGGGAAATTGGAAGAAGGAAAAGGGATCATAGGTCCCAAGAAAGTCTGAATACTGTCAGAGAAAACTCTGTTAGGTTTTAAGGCTTGGAAATAATCCTCTTTAACTAGATGACCTGCCCTCAGGCTCACCAGAGTGGCCACCACCCCCTGCCCTGGGTTGCAGCCCCACTCACTGGAACTGAGGAGGTAGCTCCGCCCTCATTCTCATTATTCCCTTTCGTGAAGCATAACGTGGATCAGCCTGTTTCTTGCTAATAGAATCCCCCAAATCTAGCAGTCTTCCTTCATTATGTCTCAGTTATCTCCCCTTAGTCCAACCTGTCAGGGTTTCTGTTGAGATGGTCGATTAGATTCTCAGGTTACAGGTCTTCGTATGCCTAATCTCTTTAGCAAATGGTTGTTCAGCCACACCCTTAGTGTTTTCTCCAGAGCACATTCTTTCAATTTTTTTTAAAAAAGGTGACAGACTGATAATTGCCTTCTAAGTTCAGATTTCTTTTTGCTTGGGATTTCCTTTTTCAATTTGTCTCTCCCTCTCACATAAGTAGCAATGAGAACAAGGCTGTAAATTAAAAACTTTGGTTATAAATCTCAATTAAATATTAAAGTTCTTCTTCACTTACAGTTTTACCTTCCACATAAAATGCATATCAACCTAGTTCTCTGTCACTTTCTACTAGGATCACGTCTCCTTCAGAGTCTAATAAAATTTACCTTATTTCTGTCTGAGACCTTACCAGAAGTACCTTTAACATTCATATTTTAGCAGCACTCTGTTTATGATAATATATGTATTCCCTAAGACCATAAGAACTTTCCCTCCAGCCTTTTTTTTTTTTTTTTTTTTCTGAGTCCTTAACAAACTTGCCTTTCATATCCATGTTTCTACCAACCACCTCTTTATGACAATCTAGGCTTTTTCTATCATGCATCTCAAAACTCCCAGCCTCTGTTGGTTACCCAATTCCAAAGCCACTTCAACATTTCTAGATATTTATTAGAGTAGTACCCCAATTCTCCCTACTAAAATCTGTATCAGTTTTCTAGGGTTGCCATAATAACGTATCACACACTGAATGGCTTACTACACAGAATGTATTGTCTCACATCCTGGAGACTTAAAGGCCCATGATCAAAGTGTTGGCAGGGCACCTCTCTGTGAAAGTACTAGCTAGCATCTGTTCAAAAATTCTGCCTTACCTTCTGGAATTCCTTGTCTTTTGGCAGCATAACTTCAATCTTTACAGGGCATTCTCCCTGTACCTCTGTGTCCAAATTTTCCCTTCTAATGAAGATGTTAGTCATATTGGTTTAGAGGCCCACGCTACCCCAGTATGACCTCATCTTAACTAATTACATCTGCAATCACCCTATTTCTAAATATGGTCACATTCTGAGGTACTGTGGATTAGTACGTGCACATATAAATTTTGGGGAAGACAAAATTCAACCCATAACAAATTTTCTTGGCATTTTGATGAAAAATCACTTGACTATATGTTTGAGGGTTTATTTGTGGGTTTTTAAATTCAAGCTTTTGGTCTATATGCCTATTTTTTATGACAGGACCACATGGTTTCAATTACAGTTGCTTTGAAGTAAGTTTTGAAATCAGCAAGAGTGTGTTTTTAAATCTTGTTCTTTTGTTTCAAGATAGCATTAGTTTGGGGGAATTTCTTTATATTCCACATAAATTTTAGGATGGGTGTTCCTACTTTGCAAAAACACTCCGTGTTCCAATAGATATTAAATTTAATTTGTAGAGCATTTGGAGTAGTATTGTCATCATAAAAATATTAAGCATTCTAATGCACAAAATGGATGTTTTCTCATTTATGTACATCTTTAATTTTATTCTAGAATATTTTATAGAAGTCTCACCTGCCTGATTATATTTTACATGTCTCACCTCCCTGGTTAAATTTATTTCTAATTATTTTATTTTTTAGATTAGGTGCTCTTATAAATTGAATTTTTCATATACTTTTTTTGCAGATTGTTTCTTTTGAGTGCATAGGAATATGATTATTTGTGTCTTGATTTTACAGTCAGAACTTTGATGAATTTATTAACTTTAATAATTGTTTTATGGATGCTTTGGGTTTTCTACCTATAAGATCATAATGTCTGCAAACAGAGATAATTTTACTTGCTAGGCTTTTCATATACAGCCTTAAACATATTGATGAAGTTTTCTTTCATTTCTAGTTTGCTGAAGGACTTTATCATGAAAGAGCATTAAACGCTGTCAAATGTTTTTTCCTGTATCAGTTGAGGTGATCATGTCATTTTTGTTCCTTGATTCTATTAATGTTATAGTTCATTCATTTTTGTATGTGGATGAATCCTTTGCATTCCAGGAAAAGAATCCCACATAATTGTGATGAATTATTCCTGTAATATGCTTCCAAATTCAATTTGCTAATATTTTTAGCAAATTTTAGCAATATTCACAGGGGATATTGATCTGAATTTATTATTTTTTTCTTCTAATATCTTTATCTGGCTTTGCTACTAGAGTAATGTTGACATAATAGAATAAAAAGAGAAGTTTTCCTTTCTCTTCAATACTTTTGGAAGAGTTTGAGACTAAGTAGTGTTAATTTTTCTTTACATGGTAGAAGAATTCACCAGTGATGCCAATGACCCTGGGTTTTTCTTTCATTGGGCAGGCAGTTTTTTATTATTGATTCAATTTCTTGACTCATTGTATATCTATTCAGATTTTCTATTTCTTGTTGAGTTAGTTTATGTAGATTGTATGTTTCAAAAAATTTGCCCATTTCACATAGGTTATCCAATGTTTAGTGTATACTATTCATAGTCTCTTAGACTTCCTTTTCCTTCTATAAAACTAGTAGTAATTTCCCTACTTTTAGTCCTCATTTGCTAATTTGAGGTTCTTTTTTCCTTAGTTTAATACAAAGTTTTTCAAGTTTGCTTTTCTTTTTTAAAGAACCAAATTCTTTTTGCTTATTTTCTTTATTGCTATTTTCTCTCTTTTATTTATCTCTTCACTAACCATTATTATTTCTTTTCTTTTTCCTTCTGCTAGATTTGGGCTGGGTCTGCTTTCTCTAGTTCTTAAGGTTATAGTTAGGTTATTGATTTGAGATTTTTAAAAGTCTGATTGTGGTATAATATTTTGATTTCCTTCTTTTTCCCATTCTTGTATATTTTTCCAGCCTTAATGAGGAATAATTGATGAATAAAAATTGTATATATTTAAGGTATACAAATTGATATTCTGATATACATATGCATTATGGAGCAATCACAACAATGATGCTAATAAACATACTCTTCACCTCACATAGTTATCGTTTTAATTTTCTTTTCTTTTTTTCATGGTGAGGACACTGAAGATCCACTATTTTGGCAAATTTTAAGTATACAATACAGTATTAGTAACTATAGTTACATTGCTGTACCTTAGCACTACAGAACTTTTTCGTCTGACATAACTAAAACTTTGTAACCCTTAGTCAACATCTTCTAATTTTCCCCTCTCCCCAGTCCCTAGAAAAGTTCGTTCCACTCTCTGTTTCCAAGAGTTTGAACATTTTAGGTTCCACATATAAGTCAGATCCTGCAGTATTTATCTTTCTGTATCTAGCTTATTTAACTTAGCATAATGTTCTCCAGGTTTATCCATGTTGTCATAAATGGCAAGATTTCCTTCTATTTAAAGGCTGAATGGTATTCGTGTATGTGTGTGTGTGTGTGTGTGTGTATTTACATGACACTTTTTGTGTCTATTTATCCATTTATAGATATTTAGCTTGTTTCTATATCTTTGCTATTGTGAAAAGTGCTATTGCGAAAAGATACCTTGGAGTCCAGATATCTCAAGACAGTGATTCCCTTTGGATATATACTTAGAAGTGAAATTTCTGGATCACATGCTAGTTTTATTTTATATTTGTTTAAATAACCTCTGTACTATTTTCCATAATGGCTATATCAATTTACTTTCCCACCAACAATGTATAAGAATTCCCTTCTCTCTTCATATTCACATCTTTCGTCATTCTGCTGTTGAAATTTGGTGATATTTCTGGAAATGTTTCTTAAACAGAGATGGACAGCAATGATAATCTAATTGTGCACAGAAGTGACTATATAAATATATTTTAAGTCCAAATTAAATGGTTTTCAATTCAGCTTCCCTTAGTTGTATCTCTGAAATGAATTCTGAATAATTGATTTTGGTTACAAAAGAACAACACACAGGATTCTGTGTTGTTGGAACACAGTATCTTTACTGTTGTGGTGGGCATAAGTGAAAATAATATATACAGCCAAATAAATACACAGGAGAGAGAGAGAGAGAGAGAGAGAGAGAGAGAGACATTAGTACAAATAAAACGAGAAATCTGAATAAAATCAGTGCATTGTATCAGTGTCAATATCCTGCTTGTGAAATTGTACTGTAGTTTTTCAAAACGATTCCCTTTTCTCCGCAACCTCAAAAACATTTATCTTTTGTCTTTTTGATAATGTCCATTCAAACAGGGGTGAAGTACTATCTCATTGTGGTTTTGATGAGCGTTTCCCTTATGATTAGTGATGTTGAGCAGATTTTCAAATATATTTTGTCTACTTGTGTGTTTTCTTTTGAGAAATTTCTTAGCAAGTCCTTTGCCCACTTTTTAATCAGATAATTTGTTATTTGCTATTGAGTGATTCTTAATAAATATTTTGGACATTAACCCCTTATTAGATCCATGGTTTGCAGATATTTTGTCACTACTGTTTCACACTATTGCTTGCCTCTGTTGCTGTGTAGAAGCTTTTTGGTTTGATGCATTTGCATTCCCACTTGTCTATTTCTCTTTTGTTGTTTATGCTTTTGGTGTTGTATCCCTGAAATCATCGCCAAGCCCAGTGTTAAGTAGTTTTTTCCTTATTTTTTCCTCTAGGAGAATTGTGGTTTCAGGTCTTATATTTAAATCTTTACTCTATTTCAACTTGGCTTTTGTATACAGTCAGATACAATGCTTCAATTTCATTCTTTGACATGTGGATATTCAGTTTCCACGACACAGTTTATTGAAGAGGCTGTCCTTTCCCCATTGATGCCCTTGTCAAAGATCAATTGATCATAAATGTGTAGATTATTTTCTGGCCTCTCTATTTTGTTCCATTGGTCTATATGTCTATTTTATGACATTACCATACTCTTTTAATGACTATATTTTGAAATTAATAAATGATCCTCCAGCTTTGCTTTTCTTTCTCATAATTTCTCTGACTATTCAGTATCTTTTGTGGTCCCATATGAATATTCAATTTGTTTCCTATATTTCTGTTAAAATGTCACTGGCGTTTTGAAAAAGATTGCATTAAATCTATAGATCACTTTGGGTTATATGAACATCTTAACAATATTAATTCTTCCAGCCTATAAACACAACGTGTCTTTCCAGTGGCATGGATTCTGGGCTATTTGCTAGCTGAGGCCTTAGATATGCTATTAGAATCTTTCCTCAGATTTGCAAATTTTCAGCCATAAATTCTCAAATTTTTTTCTTCCCCTTTCTTTCTCTCTTCCCTGTCTGGTATTCCCATAATGTGTATGTTGGTAAGCATGGTAGAATTTCACTGGTCGTTCAGCTATATTTATTTTTCTCATTCTTTTCTCTTTTTCTCCTCAGACTGGAAAATTTCAAATGTCTTCAAGCTTGCTGCTACTGTCTTCTGCTTGTGTGAATATACCATTGAATGTCTCTAATATGGTTTTAATTTTAGTTTTACTAAATAATTTATTAGATTTTCCAGAATTTTTCTGTTTCTTTTGAATATTTTTCTTTATATTTTTTTGATATTCTCATCTTGTTCAGACATTGTTTTCTCTGTTTTTTTTTGGGGGGGGGGTTATTTGTATGTTTTCCTTTAAACCATCTGACTTAATATTATTGACTAATGTTTAAGACATCTGACTTAATATTATTGACTAATAATTCTAATACCTGTGCTTCCTCAGAAATTCTTTCAATCAAAATCTTTATTTTCTGCAAATGAGCTGTATTTTCTTATTTTTTATGTTTTAAAATATTTGTTTATAACTGAAGGAAATTCTGAGTAATATGTGTGATAATTCTGAAAATTTACTTATCTCGTTTTTCAGGGATTGCTTGTTCTTTGCTTGTTTATGGCTGAAGAAATCCTACTGTGATTTTCCAAACTACTTTGCAATAATATTTTGCAAATCATTTATTTGCAAATGATTTTGCATATTTGTTGTGTATGGTGGCTGAAGTTTCTGTTCCATTATTCCATTTTATCTTCCGTCATTGGTTACCTGCCAATAATTTCCTTAAATTTCTGGTTCCCAAGTGGGTAGGGAGTGAAATTTCTGTCTCTTTGACTCTCTTCTTGTCTGTAAATCAATTTTATCACGTTGAGACTGAAACAAACTTTGCTAAGCTCATTTATTGCCTCTAATGTTTTAGTGGATTCTTTAGAATTTCGTATGTGCAAGATACTATCATCTGTACGTAAGTGTGGTTTTACTTTTTTTTTTTGAAATCTGGATATAGTTCATATCATTTTCTTTTCTAATTACCCAAGAAGAACTTCCAGTAAAATATTGTACAGAAAGAAATGGCAAGAACAGAAATCTTATCTTGTTTCTTATTGTAGAGAAAATGTTTCCAGTCATTCACTTTCTAGTGTGAGGTTAACTGCAGGGGTTTTTGTAGATGCCCATTGTTAGTTTGAGGAAGTTCTCTTCTATTCCTAGATGTTCGATGAATGCTTTTTATATGAAAATATGTTGGATTTTGCCAAATGTTTTTTCTTCATTTATTGAGACGATCATGTGGTTTTGGTTTTTGCCATTTATATTTTTAACATGATGTATTACATTGACTGAGTTTTAAATGTGAAACCAACAGTGGATTATCAGAATACATCTCTCTTGGGCGTGTTTTAGTATTTTTTTATCCTGCTTCATTTCACATGCTGATATTTTACTGAGTTTAATTGTGTCTATATTCATAAGGGATATTAAACTGTAGTTTTCTTTTTATTTGATTTTTTTCTTATTTTGGTATCAGGATTATGCTGATAAGAGTAGTACTGAAAATAAAATGAGTTGGGAAACAATTGTTCTTTTTCTGTGTTTATGGAAGACTTCATAAAGAATTTGTATTAATTCTTCTTTAAATGCTTAGTGGAATTATCAGTAAATCCATCTGGGCTTGAACTTTCATTCAAGAGGAGTTTAAATTCATTAATTAAATCATTTTAGTCACTACAATTATATTCAATTTTCATATTTCTATTTGAGACAGATTTTTTAGTTTGTGTTTTCCCAGGGATTTTTTTTTTTTTTTTTCATAAAGTGGCTTATGGTATTCTCTTATTCCTTGTATTTCTTTAAGGTCAGTGGTGACATCTCCTTTTATTGTATATTATTTTAGTTATTTGAATCATCTCTCCTTTGTTCTTGATCAGTCTAGCTAACGGTTTATCAATTTTTTTGATCGTTTCAGAGAACTAACTTTAGTTTTCGTTGATTTTCTCTATTGGCTTTTACATTTTCTACTTTATTTATTTCTGCTCTAATCTTTATTATTTCTTCCTTATGTCATTTGGGTATAGTCGGCTTCTCTTTTTTCCTTTTTTTTAGATGGAGTATGATGTTACTGATTACTTATTTTCTAACACAATTATAAATTTTCCTCTGAGCACTGGCTTATCTATATCAAATTTGATATATTGTCATTCCTTTATATTCATCTGAAATCATTTTCTCTTTTACCTTGTGATGTATTCTTTAATTATTGTTATTTTCATATAATTGTGAACTTTTTACATTTTCATACGGCAATGATTTCTAATTAAATTCTATTGTTGTTGAAGAAAATATACCATATGGTTTGAATTCTTTTAAATTCGTTGATCTTTGTTTTGTGGCCTAGCGTATGGCCTATGCTGGAGAATAATTCATGTGCACTTCAGAACCATGTTGTAGGATAAAGTGTATTCTGTTGTTGCATAGAGTATTTTAAAGATATCTGTTTGTTCTAGTTGGTGTATAGTGCTCTTCAATTTTTTATTTTGTCGTTATTCTTCTGCTTAGTTGTGTCTGTTATTGAAAGTGGGACTCAAAAGTTTCCAACTCGTATTTTTTATTTTTAAATTTATCCTCAGAGTGCATACATGTTTATGATTTTTATGTCTTCTTGATGAAATAAACCTTTTATAAGAAATTTGCTTTCTAATTATTAAAATATTGTTTATGTTTAAATTTTAGCTTAAATTTAAGTATTTATTGCATGTCTAGTATGTGCCAGGCACCGTTAAAGACTTTAGAGGTTACACAACGAATAAACATATAAAAATTGTTGTTTTTCTGGAGCCTGCATTTTGATTGAATAAGTAATATAAATCATAAGTAATATAAATAAGTAAATAATATGTTAATGTAGAAAAATAATGAGCAAGATCAGGAGATCATCATCACTAGTTGGAGATGGTTGAGGGATTGAGAGGGCTACAGACTACATTGGGTAGTCAGGAAGTAGACCATAACAAACACAACTGAGATTTATTGTTAGGATAGTAATCCTGAATTTATTGTTTGAAATACTAGTGCACATGGAGAAGAAATGCAGGTGTAAGAAAAATAAATGAAAATTAATTTGAGTAACTCATACCTATAGCACTGTTTTAAGAATATCATAAGCACCATTGTACTGAATTTTCATAGCTCTGTGGGGTGGTGCTCATTATTATCCTTATTTCACATTGGATAGATTGAAGCTTAAGGCATTTGTTACCTGTTATGGCCATAGTATGAAGCAGGGTTTAGTTAGATAAGTTAGACTGCAAAGCTTTTGATAGAGGCAGGAGGCAGACAAATGACTAGGGATATAAGGAAGGGTCTCCAGAGAATCTCCAACCCACCTCACAAGTGTCTACACCAAATTTTTTGTGCAGATACAGGAACCTTCACAGCACCTTGCTTGGGATCCCTATAATAGACTGGAGACCCACATGCCCTCAGAGAACAGGCTGGAGCCACCGGGAATTCATACCTTATGCCGGGAGGAGCCTGGCCTCTTCAGCTCTTGTGGGAGTTCTGGTATTCAATGTGTGAGGTAGAAACCTGCGTGTAAGACACTTCTCTTTGCTGAAAGCTTTCCTTTCACTTAATAAATTCCCCACTCCTCTCCTTTCAACGTGTCTGCATGCCTAATGTGTCCTGGTTGTGAGACAAGAACCCAGATTTAGCTGAAATAAGGAACAAAAAATCCTGCATCACTTTTACATGACTTTATTAAATATCAAATGTGTTCCATATATATTCTATAATATATTCAACAAAATTGTTTTTAGACAAAATCCCTCATACATGTTTATTTTAAAAGACTCTCTCAAAAGGGCAATGTAAAAGCGCTAGAAAGCTAAGGTTCCATTTAGAGTGATTTTAGTTAAACTAAAATTCCAGAGTATGTCTACATTTTGTTTAAATAATTATTATTTATACAACCTTCTGTTTGTTTCAAAATATTAAAAGTAAAATGTGAGTCCCAGTAAGTAAATAGCCTACATATTTAATGTCCCTACTGGTACGTCCAAAAATTCAGCATAGGTATTATTTATACTTTAAGTTACTTCCATAATACTGACATTAAGAAATAGTAAAGTTTGAAATTCAAGGGATAATATTATTCATATTTATTAACTAGGTACATACACAGAACAATCTTGTGTGTGACTACATAAATTATTTTTGGCATAATCTAACATATCTGTTGCTTTCAAATATTTTCTTTTTAAGTATTCCAATGCTTTCAGGCATTGGATTTCAAACATGTTTTCAAGCACATGTTTTTTTAGTCTGAAGCTTTTTAAATTATTAAGTAGAATATCATGCATTAATTTGACTTTCTTTCATGAAAAAGTTAATTTATACGTCGTTAAGTGGGAAACAAAATAAAGTCCAAAATAAAATGAAATCACTACTAACTCATTGTATCAATACTCTTATTAGGATGAGAAACTTCAATTAAATCTATAAACTGTCAGGAAGTAATAATGATAATAAAAGATAGACTTTAGAAGTTACATATGTATAAAAAATGGAGGCATAAGATGGTAATTAGATTTAATATTAGCTGATCTTCTTGCAGACCTGAAGGAAGAAATGAATCCTGTCAATATTATTTTTCCATTTAGAAAACACAGAAATAAATAAATGAATAGGCATGTAAAACTGTAATGGACCATTACTGTTTCCTCCAGTTTCATGCATTTTTAGCTTGTCTTTCAATGCCCATCTTCAACGTTGCTTTGATATGAAGCAATGTACTTTTATTACCTTGACTGTTTACTTCTAGAGGAAGAGGCAGATGATCTTTATGTATATTTATTTATTATCCCAATCCAACTTTGCCCCCAAATTCTTACCTAGGATCTAGAAAACTCTTCCTTTGGCAAATTGATAAATAAATGAGTAGTTGTACCTGATTTTTATTGTTTAGATTTATATATTTATTTTTGCTCGGTTTTCAAATATGGCAGTATTGTACCAAAATTCCTACTAATTGCATTGAAGACTCACCAACATCACTCTCAAATGAAAAACTTTTATTTCTTTAGTTGGGTTTTGTTGATGTTGATTTCTTCCAGTGAGTTTGATTCTATATCACCCAGAAGCATTATGAGACAGCCAGATAAAAAGGGCTCCCCAGATTATCTCCAACCAACCTGTGCACTAGGTGGACAAGATGGGGCCCCAGGAATTTCACACCCTTTGCAGGAGAGAGGAGCATGGCCCGTCTTGTACCTGTGTGGTAACCCAGGATTCAATGTGTGAGATGGGGGCCTATTAACAGGAATTCCTCTTGCTTTGCTATGTTGTTTTTTGCTTTTTTGTTTTTGCCCAATAAATTTCATAACCCCCCTTACTGTCTGTAAGCCTAATTCTTCCTGGTTGCATGACAAGAATCCAGTTTTTCCTACAAATTATTGGGTGCCCAACATGTAGCCTGAGGAAGGATGAGTGAAATGGGGACCCAAAACCTCTCAATTTCACTCCTGAGCTTTTTGGTCCTATGGCATTTATCTTCTTTTTTTCAGAGCAGTAACTGCACCCATCTTTTCTTTTACAATACTGGAGGTAGTTCACATCCACCCCAATGGCCACAGGTGCATGCACAGGATGGTTTGGTGGGGAAGCTCCCTGCCCCCACGTCCCTGTCAGCTGGGGTGCATGGCCATGTCTCCTACATGTATGTGCAGTGTCCAACAGCAAGACAGAGCAGGAATGAGCCATAGTCAATGCCCAGGCCCCAAGGTGGTCCACATGGGTGGCTGGTGATCCCTGCCATGCACTGCGAAGTGCCCCCCACCAAAGCCAGAGAGTCCAGGTCCATCCCATAGCAATTAAGCTTTTCTCCCTGGTGGAGGAAAAACCTGCGTAAGAATAAGAGGTTCTTCCCCCAGATATAGTTTTCCCTTCTCCACACCGTCAGCAGTGAACATAACCCTGCATTTAAGTAGTCTCATCCTTTTGTCTACCCTGTTAACAATTGACTTTTAAATGAAGATTTTTTCTTTTGGAAGACATTTTGCTGAGCCAGGAATTATGAGGATCATTGTTTTTAGTTCCCATAGAGTTTTAATTGTGGGAAAGGATAAGTGAGGTTAGTCTTAAGTTGTAGCCAATCTGGTTTGCTTTGTGCAGCTTTCTGTACAGTCCATACCAAGCTTTACTACAGGCCTCTATCTTGTTTTACATCATTTGGAGCATGGCCTGTAACCCAGTGGCAAGGCTTTGTTTAGCTTCCACGTGGCCCAGATTCAATCCTGGCTAGGGGATGAGTTTGATATCTGCATGACCTTTTGCTATTTGTTGATTCCCTTCTCCTCCATGAAATGCCTTGGATTTTCCTTTCTCTGAGCCTTTAGGAAAGTTTGAAAGCCAGAAATACTGGCCACTTGGCACCACTAAAGTTAGATACTAAGGGAGTTAAAATAATTTTCTTAAAAAGTGCCCAACTTAATTAAAGGTGGATATCCAACATATAGTAATATTAAAATACCTTTATGTTTTCCTTTTTTTGAACCTTGGTTTGCTGTAAAAATATATGGTTTTTTTTTTTTTTTTTTTTTTTTTGGGTAAACTGAATTATTTTTCTCCATTTTGCCTTGCCACTTTTAAGGTATGTATGAAGGGGGAGAGACCTCTGTTTTCCTCATTAAATCCCAGGAATTCAAAGCACCTGAAGGCCAATAATTCAAATAGGAGATTGGCAAATGAAAGACCTTACGGGGACTGGATTTTCTTCTGCTGGTCTACATAGTTACACATGCATTGCATGTGTGATATCTACAAAAAGAACTCTGATGAATTGACCTAAAGGAAGATAAGCACTTGGATCATATATTTTGTAAAGAGAAGACTAAAGCTGTGGTACCTTTCAGTTCATGTGACTTTATTCTTTGTGAAATAAAAACAGCCTTAAAGATTATTGGTAAAAAACAAATGTCATCAAAATATAAACAGGTAGACTAAATTATACAGGTCAGATACTAGGTTCACTAAATGCTTTAAGCTTATAAACTGCTTTTTTGGTTTTTCAATATGTTGGCTTGGTAAGGCCCGAGGACATATGGAACTAACCACACCTTTAATTGTGCTGAAAAAAGTCAAACTTTGGCTGAACATAGCACGTAATCAAAATAACTTACCAGATTTTACATTAAAGTTAAAATTGCTAAAAGTTACCATTATGACATATAATTGAGACTGCTGGAATAGATTTACATGTGAGGTGTGTAAGAACAGTAAAATGTGATTTTAATAAATGGTTATAAGAAGGTATAAAAATGTAAATTCTTGACTAGGGTTGAAGAATTGTTTTAAATTAGACAAAATAAAACTAAAAGTGGTGGAAGGGTTGTAAGAATTAATCTTGCAAAAATTCCATGTGTGAATACCTTGACTAAATTCAAATGGGTATTATATGGTTTTCCTGTAAATAGAACATTAAAATAAAAGCAAAACAAGGTACCCTTAAGGCACCAATCTTTTCTTTAGTGAAATTTTAAAGAGTTATAAAAGGTTTTTTCTTTTTTAAACTTTCTGAGTTATTTAGGCAAAATAAATAATTTATGGTAACCTGAAATTCTATTTAATAACAGCAAATTTCTTAAACCTCTAACATATTTAACAGGCTTCCCAAATCAGACTTCAGTTTCAAAATTGTTTTTCTGACATCTGGCTTTTCGGATGCATCAGAGGGCCTCTGGAGTATCCAGAAAAGGGATATAAACAGGATTATTTGACAAGTTTAGGTACCTGGGATTGCCAAAATGGTGCTCAATCTTCTTAGGTATATTTTGGTGAATAATGCTAATATATGTTCCAAATTGTATGGAATTTCTAAAATTCTAATGTCTGAGTATATGCTATCTATCTTAATTAAGGTTATTATGTTAAGTTATTGTAAACCACAGAGATATCCAAAATTCTTTGTCAATTGTGTTTCTAACTGTAACTACCCTGAACATTTTGTTATTCACAAACAATTGTTGACTTGTTTTAATCATTTTTCAAAAGATGGTTTATAATAAGCTATACAAGTTTCATAGGTGAGGTCCAATACAGTTTTCTAATAACTTTGGAGATTGTGACATTGTAATAAAGGAAAAATGTACAGGACTCATAAAGAGCTGAAAAGTTCAACATATCAAGCAAAACAAGACCTAACCTAATGAACTCAGAAAACAGAAGCAATCTTTTTCACTTTTGCTTGGAATATTGCTGATCCTTGTTTTGTTTTTCAGAGTCAGGAAACTTATTTTGACCTACTTATGGCCTTTAATAATTGAGTAATGTATACTCCTGTGAACAAAATTTGGAGCATGTTTGTTTCTCTCTGCTTGGTTTGTCTAGAATTTAGAAAATATCTGTGAGTATTCTTAACTTATGGCAATATAGGTTTTTTTTTTTTTTGTACTTTAAGTTCTAGGGTACCATGTGCACAATGTGCAGGTTTGTTACATATGTATACACGTGCCATGTTGGTGTACTGCATGCACTCATTAACTCGTCATTTACATTAAGCATTTCTCCTAACGCTATCCCTCCCCTCTCCCACTACCCCATGACAGGCCCCAGTGTGTGATGTTCCCTGCCCTGTGTTCAAGTGTTCTCATTGTTCAATTCCCACCTATGAGTGAGAACGTGTGCTGTTTGGTTTTCTGTCCTTGCAATAGTTTGCTCAGAATGATAGTTTCCAGCTTTATCCATGTCCATACAAAGGGCATGAACTCATCCTTTTTTATGGTTGCATAGTATTACATGGTATATATGTGGGACATTTTCTTAATCCAGTCTATCATTGATGGACATGTGAGTTGGTTCCAAGTCTTTGCTATTGTGAATAGTGCCACAATAGACATACATGTGCATATGTCTTTATAGTAGCATGATTTATAATTCTTTGGGTATATACTCAGTAATGGGATGGCTGGGTCAAATGGTATTTCTAGTTCTAGATCCTTGAGGAATCACCACACTGTCTTCCACAGTGGTTGAACTAGTTTGCACTCCCACCAACAGTGTAAAATGTTCCCATTTCTCCACATCCTCTCCAGCACCTATTGTTTCCTGACTTTTTAATGACCAAAATTATGGCAATATAGTTGCTTACATCAGTGCAATAAGAATTTATTTTCTTTTGCAACAGGATGCAATTGGATGCAGTTGTTTTACCAAGGCTTTGACTGGAAGGGTATGCTTCCTGTTAAAAAGTCAAGTTCAACTTGACCTGTAGTCAGTAAAGAATGTCACTTTCTAATAGGCCCAGCAGCTCCAAGTTTATATTGGGACCTTAAGAGGATAAGATCAACCAGCTCACAGGAATTTGAGGATACAAACCTATGTCTGGGTTCAGCTTTAAAAGGTCTTATCTGAGATTCCTTGTGGAACAGAGTTCCATCAAAGCCAATCTAAAATGCTATGTAGAAATAATTATTCTTGCTGCAGGTTACGCAAATAATTGGGCCAAGTATAAGTTTAAATTTTATTTTGCAAAAAACTCAATCCTGTCATGATTTTTTTTTTTAACAAAAATGAGTACTGGAGAGAGATAAATTATTTTTCAGAACTTATCATACATATGTCATTAAATTCTAAACTCATTAGTTAGTTTTAAGTTGTTGCCTACATTTTAGACTGACTGCTTATTCCTGCCAACCAACCAGAAATCTCTGGCTACAGCTCAGAAAGAACAAGAGAGATAGGTAATATAGAAATTTGTATCAATATTCTAGTTCTGAACAATTATCCTGCTAATTTTTCCAGGTGATGGGAATAAATAGGATGCCCATCACCTGTAGATTTCTTTTTTGGGAAAGTAAAACCAAGGGAGTTAACCAAAGCCAAGCAGTATGTACCCAAATCCTAGCAAACGTAACTGTATCCACCAGTTATCTGGGCATGTCACAGACATTCTTTTATCTCCCTTGTTGGAGGAGGACTCAATTCCACAGCTTCTCCATAGCATTTGGCTTATGATAAGGAGCCCATGCAACCGCCCCGAGACACATTTTTTATCCCAAACGTAATTCCAAGCTTCATGTAAAAGCTCTAGGAAAGAAAACTGGATCTGAAGGATCCAGAGGCAGACAATAACAGAATTTAAAAGGCACAGTGCAGGTGAGTGTGACTGATTTCTTCCAGTTAAGCCATGCTTCCTCTTACATGGTTAAAGGCCATGCTGTAATCCTTGGCATAAATGAGGTCTAGGGAATTCAAAGGCTATGGAGAGCAGGGAAGAGAGGCATGCATGGGTAAGAGTAGACACTGCCACTCTCTAGGCTCCCTGTTAACATGGGTAAAAGCCACTTTAATACCCATGAGTGGCACTCTGTCACAGTAGCCAGGACTCGGGGATATAAGGAGGGAGGAAAGAAACAGGAATGTCTCACTTTCCCTCCCTCATGTACCTTGGGTAATTGCTTAGGAAGGGAAAGGATCCAGGGATGCTTCACTCCCCTCTTTTTAGATGAGTAGCCATTCGTCTTCAGTCTGCACCCCTTTCAAATGCATCCTGAACCTCTGGGACTCCTTTGAAAATAATCTTTCTCTTTTTTTCTTCCTCTGTCCTCTCTTCACTGATTGGTAATTGTGCCTCTGTACTAAGGAACACTCCCCTCAGAGTGCATCCTCCAAACTGGGAAGTGTTAGTTTCCTAATCCTGGAACTAGTTGGTTTAGGATTGGGTTCAGGGGAAGGGAACCCAGAAGCCTGACATGCTGGCAAAAGGGAAATCCTTTTTTTTTTTTTTTTTTTTTCGAGTCGAGATTTTGGCCTCTCTCTCCTTGTGCAAACTGGTAAAAGGCTTCAGAATTTTTTAGCTGTCCTTAACCCTCCCCTTGCTTTATTTTGATACATGTTTTCTAATAACTCAGTTTGTCTATTCTTGCCTTCAGGCCATTAAACTTCAAACGGTCATGCAACCAGATTCTCTGACTGTGACCCCTTCTTCTGGGTACCCTTAGATTGACCTCTGAGTGAACTCTGACTTTCATTTCCCCCAAAACAGCACCCCCCAACAGCAGGAAGAACTTAAGATCGTCTTTGTCCTTATCCTTATCCTTATTCTAAAGGCAGTTAGATGTATTTCTTTAGAGGCGAAAATGAGACAGTCAAGTAAAAAGTGGTCCCCAGAGAACCTCTGACCAGGCTGTGCACTGGGAGGACTGGGTGGGTCCTGGAAAGTTAGTGTCATTTGCAGTGGGAAGGAACCTGGCCCCTCCTGTTTTTGGATGGTGACCTGGGATTCAATCTGTGAGATGGGGGCCTGTGAATAGGAATCCCTCTTGCTTTGCTGAGTTTTTTTTCCTTTTTCCTTTTTACCCAGTAAATTCCATAACCCCTCGCACTTCAAAGTGTCTGCAAGCCTTGTACTTCCTGGTGGTGAGAAAAGAACCTGGTTTTTACTACAAAAATTGGGTTGAAGAAACCTTGGATGGTTTCTTTAAGCTTTCTCAATATTAATTTGTTCAATTATGTGAATCTAGTTATGCCCACTTCTAGTGCTATGGTGATTAAAATACATTGTAACACAAAATGCCTAATGCTTGTAATTACTATTATTCAAAAATAGTGATTTTGTTTCTTTCTAATGATCCTCACCACTCTCAGAGTTTGTATTGTTGTTTTAAAGAAGCAATGGGATGGCAGTGAGATGGAGAGGGGAGGGGTTGTGAAAATAGTGCAGCTCAACAGAAACCAAGTAATGAGGCACTTCATTAACCCATGAGATTGGAGTGGGATACTATCACCATATAATTTTTCTTTTCTTTTTGGCTAGATGTTTGTATCTAAGCAATCACACGAGAGAAATTCATACATTCAACAGGAGAACAAAAATTATCCTGTTTCATACCATATTTTTTCTATTATTTGATAGGCTGTGCTTTACACAAATATTTAGTCTTTTAAATTAATTAACTATCCATAGCATCAACATTTCTGGGATAAGTCATAAAAATGCTAGCTGAAACCTGCTTCAGAACTTTTAGGAAGACAACGATCCTAAAGGAAAAGTCAGACTTTATTTTAAACTGAAAGGATATACCTTGGATAACTGTTAAAAGGGTAAACTAAAATTCCTTTCTTCAAAATATACTCATATTAAATAACAGCACCTTTCCAGTCCCTGAAGAAGCACCTATGATATATAAAAGATTGAAGCATGTGCCCTTATTACTTTCTGTGCTGTCTAAATGCTTATGTTAGCATATCATGAATACATGTTTATGGAATTGAACTGAAATCAATTTAATTGAATTGAGGAAAAAATCAATACACAGTTCCTCAGTGGCTGCCCTGCAGAGTCTGAAAGCCCAGATAAGTTTTTTAAAATATTCTCATTGTCTTTCAAAGTGTAGATTAAGAATGACAACATTATCTTGTTTTATTTTTCTTTTAAATTCTGATTCCAGAGATTAATTAGAAACAAAGAAATCAAAATCTCTGGCCATCGTCCTTTTAAAAAGCTTTTCTCAGAGAAATAAAATACAGACAAGCAAATGCTTAGAGGTTTTGTCACCACTAGGACTGCCCTACAAGAGATCCTGAAGGAAGCACTAAACAGGGAAAGGAAAAACAGGTACCAGCCATTGCAAAAACATGTCAAAATGTAAAGTCCATCGATGCTAGGAAGAAACTACATCAACTAGTGAGCAAAATAACCAGCTAATATCATAATGACAGGATCAAGTTCACACAAAACAACATTAACCTTAAATGTAAATGGACTAAATGGTCCAATTAAAAGACACAGAGTGGCAAATTGGATAAAGAGTCAAGACCCATCAATTTGCTGTATTCAGGAGATGCATCTCACATTCAGAGACACACATAGGCTCAAAATAAAGGGATGGAGAAAGATCTACCAAGCAAATGGAAAACAAACAAACAAACAAAAAAAGCAGGGATTGCAATCCTAGTCTCTGATAAAACAGACTTTAAACCATCAAAGATCAAAAGGGACAAAGAAGGCCATTACATAATGGTAAAGGGATCAATTTATCAGGAAGAGCTAACTATCCTAAATATATATGCACCCAATACAGGAGCACCCAGATTCATAAAGCAAGTCCTTAGAGACTTACAAAGAGACTTAGACTTCCATACAATAAAAATGGGAGACTTTAACACCCCACTGTCAACATTAGACAGATCAATGAGACAGAAAGTTAACAAGGATATCCATGAATTGAACTCAACTCTGCACCAAGCAGACCTGATAGACATCTACAGAACTCTCCACCCCAAATCAACAGAATATATATTCTTCTCAGCACCACATCACACTTATTCCAAAATTGACCACATAGTTGGAAATAAAGCACTCCTCAGCAAATGTAAAAGAACACAAAATATAGCAAACTGTCTCTCAGACCACAGTGCAATCAAACTAGAACTCAGGATTAAGAAACTCAATCAAAAATGTTCAACTACATGGAAACTGAACAACCTGCTCCTGAATGACTACTGGGTACATAACGAAATAAAGGCAGAAATAAAGATGTTCTTTGAAACCAATGAGAACAAAGACACTACATACCAGAATCTCTGAGACACATTTAAAGCAGTGTGTAGAGGGAAATTTATAGCACTAAATGCCCACAAGAGAAAGCAGGAAAGATCTAAAATTGACACCCTAACATCACAATTAAAAGAACTAGAGAAGCAAGAGCAAACACATTCAAAAGCTAGCAGAAGGCAAGAAATAACTAAGATTAGAGCAGAACTGAAGGAGATAGAGACACAAAAATCCCTCCAAAAAATCAATGAATCCAAGAGCTGGTTTTTTGAAAAGATCAACAAAATTAATAGACTGCTAAGAAGACTAATAAAGAAGAAAAGAGAGAAGAATCAAATAGACACAATAAAAGATGATAAAGGTGATGTCACCACCGACCCCACAGAAATACAAACTACCATCAGAGAATACTATAAACACCTCTATGCAAATAAACTAGAACACCTCGAAGAAATGGCTAACTTCCTGGACACTTACACTCTCCCAAGACTAAACCAGGAAGAAGTTGAATCCCTGAATAGACTGATAGCAGGCTCTGAAATTGTGGCAATAATTAATAGACTACCAACCAAAAAAAGTCCAGGACCAGAGAGATTCATAGCTGAATTCTACGAAAGGTACAAGGAGGAGTTGGTACCATTCCTTCTGAAACTATTCCAATCAATAGAAAAAGAGGGAATCCTCCCTAACTCATTTTACAAGGCCAACATCATCCTGATACCAAAGCCGGACAGAGATACAAAAAAAAAAAAAAAAAAAAAAAAAAAAAAAAAAAAAAAAAAAAAAAACAGAATTTTAGACCAATATTCCTGATGAACATTGATGCAAAAATCCTCAATAAAATACTGGCAAACTGAATCCAGTAACATATCAAAAAGCTTATCCACCATGATCATGATCAAGTGGCCTTCATCCCTGGGATGCAAGGCAGGTTCAACATATGCAAATCAATAAACGTAATCCAGCATATAAACAGAACCAAAGACAAAAACCACATGATTATCTCAATAAATGCAGAAAAGGCCTTTGACAATATTCAACAGCCCTTCATGCTAAAAACCCTCAATAAATTTAGTATTGATGGAATGTATCTCAAAATAATAAGAGCTACTTATGACAAACCCACAGCCAGGATCATACTGAATGGACAAAAACTGGAAGCATTCCCTTTGAAAACTGGCACAAAACAGGGATGCCGTCTCTCACCACTCCTGTTCAACATACTTTTGGAAGTTCTGGCTAGGGCAGTCAGGCAAGAGAAAGAAATAAAGGGTATTCGGTTAGGAAAAGAAGAAGTCAAATTGTCCCTGTTTGCAGATGACATGATTGTATATTTAGAAAACCCCATTGTCTCAGCCCAAAATCGCCTTAAGCTGATAAGCAACTTCAGCAAAGTCTCAGGATACAAAATCAATGTGCAAAAATCACAAGCATTCTTATACACCAGTAACAGATGATCAGAGAGCCAAATGATGAATGAACTCCCATTCACAATAGCTTCAAAGAGAATAAAATACCTAGGAATCCAACTTACAAGGGATGTAAACGACCTCTTCAAGGAGAATTACAAACCACTGCTCAGTGAAATCAAAGAGGACACAAACAAATGGAAGAACATACCATGCTCATGGATAGGAAGAATCAACATCGTGAAAATGGCCATACTGCCCAAGGTAGTTTATAGATTCAATGCCATCCCCATTAAGCTACCAATGACTTTCTTCATAGAATTGGAAAAACTGCTTTAAAGTTCATATGGAACCAAAAAAGAGCCTGCATTGCCAAGACAATCCCAAGCCAAAAGAACAAAGCTGGAGGCATCACGCTACCTGACTTCAAACTATACTACAAGGCTACAGTAGCCAAAACAGCATGGTACTGGTACCAAAACAGAGATATAGACCAATGGAACAGAACAGAGTCCTCAGAAGTAATACTACACACCTACAACCATCTGATCTTTGACAAACCTGACAAAAACAAGAAATGGGGAAAGGATTCCCTATTTAATAAATGGTGCTGGGAAAATTGGCTAGCCATATGTAGAAAGCTGAAACAGGATCCTTTCACGAAAGGAATATGAAAATTAATTCAAGATAGATTAGAGACTTAAATGTTAGACCTAAAACCATAAAAACCCTAGAAGAAAACCTAGGTAATACCATTCAGGACATAGGCATGGGCAAGGACCTAGAACACCAAAAGCAATGGCAACAGAAGCCAAAATTGACAAATGGGATCTAATTAAACTAAAGAGCTTCTGCACAGCAAAAGAGACTACCATCAGAGTGAACAGGCAACCTACAGAATGGGAGAAAATTTTTGCTATCTACTCATCTCACAAAAGGCTAATATCAAGAACCTATAAAGAACTCAATCAAATTTACAAGAAAAAAACAAACAACCGCATCAAAAAGTGGGTAAAGGATATGAACAGACAGACACTTCTCAAAAGAAGACATTCATACAGCCAACAGACACATGAAAAAATGCTCATCATCACTGGCCATCAAAGAAATGCAAATCAAAACCACAATGAGATACGATCTCAAACCAGTTAGAATGGCAATCATTAAAAATTCAGGAAACAACAGGTGCTGGAGAGGATGTGGAGAAATAGGAACACTTTTACACTGTTAGTGGCACTGTAAACTAGTTCAACCATTGTGGAAAACAGGATGGCGATTCCTTAAGGATCTAGAACTAGAAATACCATATGACCCAGCCATCCCATTACTGCAGATATACCCAAAGGATTATAAGTCATACTGCTATGAAGACACATGCACACGTATGTTTATTGAGGCACTACTCACAATAGTAAAGACTTGGAATCAACCCAAATGTGCATTATTGAAAGACTGGATTAGGAAAATGTGGCACATATACACCATGGAACACTATGCAGCCATAAAAAAGGATGAGTTCATATCCTTTGTAGGGACATGGATGCAGCTGGAAACCATCATTCTCAGAAAACTATCACAAGAACAGAAAACCAAACACCGCATGTTCTCACTCATAGTTGGGAATTGAACAATGAGATCACTTGGACACAGGAAGGGGATCATCACACACCGGGTCTATTGTTGCGAGGGGTGGGGGAGGGATAGCATTAGGAGATATACCTAATGTAAATGACGAGTTAATGGGTGCAGCACACCAACATGGCACATGTATACATATATAACAAACCTGCATGTTGTGCGCATATACCCTAGAATTTAAAGTATAATTAAAAAAAGGCTTGTAAATTTTAAAAGTTATATTAACATTTTAACTAACGTAATTAAACATTTAACAAACAAACAAAAAGCGTTTCAAGGTGATTCCTGGGTGCGGGGAAATTTGAGAACTGTTTTGTCAAACATAAAGAATCTCTTATAATGAAATAACTTCTTCCCTCCTTGATAATAGCCATGATGAAAGTATAAAATAAACATACCTTCACATATATTTATATACATATAAGTGTGTGTGTGTAGCCTGTGGTATATGGATCCAGATATAAATTAAATGTCTGTCTTTGATGATTTTTACAATACATCCATTCCCATGGGCAGAGGTGTGCTTTCTACCCATGCTCGGGCCCTGGTGCCATGGTCTCGCTGTCTCCTGCCTGCAACATCTACATCACCATGAACGTTGTTCTCTTAAGGCTGACCCTGAGCTGTGTGTGTGTGTATGTGTGTGTGTGTGTGTGTGTGTGTGTGGTGTTTGCACATGTTGGTTATTTCCTGTAACATTCCAAATATCATTCTTTCTTTTATATATATTCCTTCTACTTTCATTTTATTTAAATACTAAATAGCACAAGAAGTGCTGCTGCTCATGCATTTACTGACAACTCCCCACGTGGATGCTCTTTAATCCAATATTTGGTCTAGGGTGAGATTCAGTCTCTCACTCTAATGTTTAGGTAGCAAACATATAATAAAATTGCATAAATTTAACTAATTGATAGAGATACCTACACAGCCAGCTCAATAAGTATTCTTAGAGTTGGAATAGATTCTAGACTTGATTAGAATACAATAAGTATTCCTAGTCTTGGAATAGCTTTTAGACTTCAATTAGATTCTAAAGACCTGCCAGTTAGTCAATGGAAGCTACTTGTTGGATAAAGAACAGTTAATGGAAAGTTAAACTAAGAGGTGATATGGAACTTCAACCTGGTTTTGTATAACATCTTTACTACTTGTCTCTCAGGTATGTAATTCTTTTTTTTTTTTTTTTTTTATACTTTAAGTTCCAGGGTACATGTGCACAGCATGCAGGTTTGTTACATATGTATAATTGTGCCATGTTGGTGTGCTGCACCCATCAACTCGTCAGCACCCATCAATTCATCATTTATATCAGGTATAACTCCCAATGCAATCCCTCTCCCCTCCCCCCTCCCCATGATAGGCCCCGATGTGTGATGTTCCCCTTCCTGAGTCCAAGTGATGTCATTGTTCAGTTCCCACCTATGAGTGAGAACATGCGGTGTTTGGTTTTCTGTTCTTGTGATAGTTTGCTAAGAATGATGGTTTCCAGCTGCATCCATGTCCCTACAAAGGACGCAAACTCATCCTTTTTTATGGCTGCATAATATTCCCTGGTGTATATGTGCCACATTTTCTTAATCCGGTCTGTCACAGATGGACATTTGGGTTGATTCCGATTTTTATTGCAGCAATATTCAGGTATGTAATTCTACCCTGACAATCTGTTCCACATCTCCACCTATCTGCATGACACCGCTATCACACAAATCTACCTGATTATTATATTGTAGAGGCTGACATCTTCTCCTCTTCATGATTTATTGATTTCTTCTTAATCAACTGCCATTCAAGATATCACACCATTAATTTCAAACATTATTATTATTTTTAATTAATAGACTTTATTTTTTAGCATGTTTAGGCTTCCAGTACAATTGAGTGGATAGTATATCACCCTCCTCCTCAAGTTTTTTCTGTTATAAAGATCTTGCATTAACGTGGTGCATCTGTTAAAATTGATGAGTCAATATCAATACATGATTATTAACTAAATTTTATACTTTACATTAGGGTTATATACTATATCGGTTTTACAAATGTATGATGACATATATCTGCCATTACGATATCTTGCAGAATAGTCTCATTGTCCTAAATATCCTCTGTGCTTGAACTCTTCATCTTTCCCATTCTCTTTCCCTGATCCTTGAAATCCACTGATCTTTTGATTGTCTCCATAGGTTTGCCTTTTCCAAATGTCATGTAGTTGGAATAATACAGCATATAGCCTTTTCAGATAGGCTTCTTTCACTTAACAATATGCCTTCAAATTTTCTCCAGGTCTTTTCATGGCTTGATATTCATTTCTTTTTATTGCTGAATAGTATTCCCTGGTATGGATATACTACAATTCGATTATCTGTTCACCTATTGCAGCATATATATCTCAGTTGTCTCCAGGTTCTGCCAATTATGAATAAAGCTGCTATAAATATTTATGTGCACTTTTTGGTGTGGATGTATTTTTTTTACTAATTTGGGTAAATGCCAATGAGCACAATTGCTGGATCATATAGCAAGAGTACATTTAGTTTTGTAAGAAACTGCCAAACTGCTTTCAAAGTGACTGTTTCATTTTGCATTCCCACCAGCAATGAGTGAACAATCCTGCTGCTCTTTATCTTCACCAGCATTTACAGGTGTTAATGTTTTTGGATTTTAGCCATCCTTGTAGTTATGTGGGATTAAGTCATCATTGTTTTAATTTGCAGTTCTCTAATGATACACGATTTTGAACATTTTATCACATACTTATTTCCCATCTGTATATATTCTTTGGTGAGGTGTCTATTGAGATATATTGCCCATTTCATTACATTAGAGTTGTTTTTTTCCTGTGGAGTTTGGAAATTTTTGTAAATTATGGTTATTAATTCCTTTTTCGTTGTGTGTTTTGCAAAATAATATTTTTCTCCTAGTGTGGTTTGTCTTTTTATCTTAACATTGCCTTTTTCAGAGTAGAAATTTTTAGTTTTAATAAAGTCCAATTAGTTAACATTTTCTTTTATGTATTGTGCTTTTAATGTTGTGTCTAAGAAGTCATTTCAAAACTGAATACACCTAAATTTTAGAATAAGTTTGTTAATATCTAAAAAATAACTTTCTGGGATTTGATTAGGATTACATTAAATCTATAGATCAAGCTGGAAGGGACTGATATGTTTACAGTATTGAGCCTTCCTATCAATGTGTATGAAATGATGTGTTTCTTCTGAATTTTAAAGTACTACTCATATAGATCATGTACATATTTTGCTTGATTTATACCTAGGTATTTAATTTTGATGTTAATCTAAGTGGTACTGTATTTCTCATTTGAAATTCCAGTTAGTCATTTCTGGTATTCAAGAAAGCAATTGACTTTTTTTTTTGTATTAGTCTTGAGTAGCTTCTCTATGATGACATATCACTTCCATGAGAATTTTTTGTTGTTGATTCTTTGGGTTTTTTTTTTTTTTTTTTTTTGCATATACACATGACATCTACAAACAAGACCAGTTTTATTTCTTCCTTCCCAATCTACATTCCTTTTGTTTCTTTCTTTTTCCTTTCTTTCTTTTTTTTTTTTTTTTTTTTTTTTTTTTTTTTTTTTTTTTTTTTTTTTGCCTTACTGCATTCACTTGGAATTCTTGTACAATGTTGAGTAAGACCAGAGATAGTGGCATCCTTGCCTTGATGATGATCTTAGGGAAAAACATGCAGCTTTTCACTATTAGGTATGATGTTAGCTGTAGGTTTTTATAGGTGTTCTTCATCAAGTTAAGCAAGTTCTCTATTATTAGTTTGCTGAGCATTTTCTTAATTAATCAGCATTTTCATAATTAATAATTATTTGACAATAAAATTATTAACATATTGTAAAATAATTTTTCTGCATCTATTGATATAATTATATTTCTTCTTTAGCCTCCTGATGTGATGACTTGAGATTTTTAAATGTATAATTGACTTTTGAATATTGAACCATCTTGCATACCTGGAGCAAATCCCACTTGGCTGTGGTGTGCAAATTTTTAGCTATCATATTAGCTAAACATATTGTAACCACATATGGTCTTTTTCCTTAGTCAGCATTTATTTTTAGTAAATTCAGCTTCAAAAATCTTTCTTGTCTGGGTACAGTGGTTCATGATTGTAATCCCAGCACTTTGGGAGGCTGAGGTAAGAGCATCACTTGAGCCCAGGACTTCAAGACCAGTCTAAACAACATAGAGAGACAATGTGTATTAGTCCATTTTCACACTGCTAATACAGACATACCCAAGACTGGACAATTTACAAAAGAAAGACGTTTAATTGGACTTATAGTTCCATGTGACTGGGGAAGCCTCATAATCATGGCAGAAGGCAAGGTGGAGCAAGTTGTATCTTACATGGATGGCAGCAGGCAAATAGAGAATGAGGAAAATGCAAAAGCAGAAACTCTGATAAAACCATCAGATCTCCTGAGACTTATTCACTACCATGAGAGCAGTATGGGGTATGATTCCCTCATGATTCAATTATCTCCCACCAGATCCCTCCCACAGCACGTGGCAATTATGGAAGTACAATTCAAGATGAGATTTGGGTGGAGACACAGAGACAAACCATATCATTCCAGCCCTGACCCTTGCCAAGTCTCATGTCCTCACATTTCCAAACAAATCATGCCTTCCCAACAGTCTGCCAAAGTCTTAACTCATTTCAGCATAAACTAAAATGTACACATCCCAAAGTCTCATCTGACACAAGGCAAGTCCCTTCTGCCTATGAGCCTGTAAAATCAAAAGTAAGCCAGTTATTTCCTAGATACAATATGGGTACAGACACTGGGTAAATACAACCATTCCAAATGGAAGAAATTGGCCAAAGGGGCTACAGGGCCCATGCAAGTCTGAAATCCAGCAGGGCAGTCAAATCTTAAAGCTCCAAAATGATCTCCTTTGACTCCAGGTCTCACATCCAGGTCGTGCTGATGCAAGAGGTGAGTTCCCATGGTCTTGGGCAGCTCCATCCTATAGCTTTGCAGGGTATAGCCTCTCTCCTATTTGCTTTCATGGGATGGTGTTTAATGTCTGCAGCTTTTCCAGATGCATGGTGCAAGCTGTCTGTGGATATACCATTCTGGGATTTGGAGGATGGTAGCCCTTGTCTCACAGTTCCACTAAGTGGAACTAAGTTCCATAAGTGCCCCAGCAGGGACTCTATGTGGGGGCTCTGACCCCATGTTTCCCTTCTGCACTACCCTAGCAGAGGTTCTCCATGAGAGCCCTACCCCTGCTGCAAACTTCTGCCTGGGCATCCAGGTGTTTCCATGCATCTGAAATCTAGGCAGAGGTTTCCAAACTTCAATTCTTGACTTCTGTGCATTCATAAGCTCAACACCACATGGAAGCTGCCAAGGCTTGGGGCTTGCACCATCTGAAGCCATGGCCTGGTCTCTACGTTAGACCCTTTCAGCCAGGGCTGGAGTGGCTGGGATGCAGGGCACCAAGTCCCTAGGCTGCACACAGCTCAGGGACCCTGGGCCTCCAGTCCTGTGATGGGAGGGGCTCCCCTGAAGACCTCTGTTATGCCCTGGAGACATTTTCCTCATTGTCTTGGGGATTAACATTGACTTCTCGTTACTTATGCAAATTTCTGCATGTGGCTTAAATTTCTCCTCAGAAAATGAGATTTTCTTTTCTATCACATTATCAGGCTGCAAACTTTTCAAACTTTTATGCTCTGTTTCCCTTTAAAACTGTATGCCTTTAACAGCACCCAAGTCAACTCTTGAAAGCTTTACTGCTTAGAAATTTCTTCCACCAGACACCGTAAATCATCTCTCTCAAGTTCAAAGTTTCACAAATCTTTAGGGAAGGGGCAAAATGACACCAGTCTCTTTGCTAAAACATAACAAGAGTCACCTTTGTTCCAGTTCCCAACAAGTTCCTCAGCTCCATCTGAGACCAACTCAGTCTGGATCTTATTGTTCATATCACTATCAGCATTTCAGGCAAAGCCATTCAACAAGTCTCCAGAAAGTTCCAAAGTTTCCCATATTTTCCTGTCCTCTTTTGAGCCCTCCAAGCTGTTCCAACCTCTGCTTGTTACCAAGTTCCAAAGTTGCTTCCACATTTTCAGGTATCTTTTCAGCAATGCCTTATTCTACTGGTACCAATATATTGTATTAGTCCATTTTCAAGCTGCTGATAAAGATATTCCTGAGACTGGGCAATTTACAAAAGAAAGAGGTTTAATTGGACTTACTGTTCCACATGGCTGGGGAAGCCTCACAATCATGGCAGAAGGCAAGGAGGAGCAAGTCTCATCTTACATGAATGGCAGCAGGCAAAGAAAGAATGAGGAAGATGCAAAAGTGGCAACCTCTGATAAAACCACTGGATCTCATGAGACTTATTCACTACCATGAGAACAGTATGGGGGAAATTGCCCCAGTGATTCAATTATCTCTCACCAGTTCCCTCCCATAACATATGGGAATTACAGAAGCATAATTCAAGATGAGATCTGGATGGGGACACAGAGCCAAACCATATCACACTGTCTCTAGAAAAAATAAAAATAAAAGAATTAGCTCGGTGTGGTGGCATGTGCTGGTGTCCCAGCTACTCAAGAGGCTGAGATGAGAAGATCACTTGAGCACAGCAGGTCAAGGCTGTAGTGAGCCATGATTGCACCACCGCACTCCAGCCTACGCAGCAGAGTGAGACCGTGTCTGAAGAAAAAAAAAAAAATTCTCTCCTTTGCATCACCATTACCACATTTTAGTACATATATCTTCTGTAAACCAAAAAGTACCTGAGGCAGGTCTCAATCAATTTAGCGGTTTATTTTGCCAAGATTGAAGACATACTGAAGAAAAAGAAACACAAAACCACAGGAACAATCTATGATCCATGCTTTTACCAGAGAGGGTCCTGGACATCAATATTTAAAAAGGAAAGGCCAGACAGTATAGAAAAGAAGAAAGAAGAAAAGGGGAAGTGTAGATTAAAGCGGAAAGCGGTTGCATTTTTTTAAGGCTTCCATCAGCATTCACTGAATCCACGTTTTACATGTGAAAGGAGGGAAAAGAGGAATAGTCAATTACGTATTCCTCTAATGCTCAGTAAATGAACAATTTACATAAGATAAAGTAAACATAGAGTAGTACCTATGTGGAGACATCTGGCCTTCTATCTGCAGCTATTTGTTTGTGTGACTCAGCTTTCAGTTTTACGTTTCCCTTTGGTATAGTGCATTTAGGGTCCTGAGATTTTATTTTCCTTTCACAACTCCTAAAGTAGTTTAAATCAGACTCATTACAATAGCTTTTAATAACTTTCTGCCCTGGCCTCATCCTTCTCTTTGCCCCTGGACGTTAATTATCTCTGCTAAGCAACATATAATGCAATGTCTTATTCCTCTGTCTGGCATGCTTTTCCCTGATCAACAGGACTCCCCCACCCTGACTCTGGCTTATCTTCTTCAGGAGGCTTTTTCTAACCACCCTAAGGAAAACGGCAACATCCTCTACCACCAACATTCCCTTTTCTCTTCTGTGCTTTATGCTTCTCCATAATATTCTCAGCATCTGAATTAGCTTTCTATTGCTGTCATAAGTACTTTCCACAAACTTAGTGGCTTAAACAAAGTGAGTTGGGAACTCACTGCACTGAACTGAGCACCACACAAGGCTGTGCTCCTTTCTGGAGGCTGTAGAAGACAATGCACTCCCTTGCCTTCTTTGGTTTCTAGAGGCACTCACATTTGTTGGCTCATGACTTCTTTTTTCGAAGCCAGTGGTATATAATCTCTCAGATCCTTCTTCTCTCATCAGGTCTCCTCCAACTACAGTGAAAAAATGTTCTCTGCTTTTAATGACTTTTGTGGTTAGACTGGGCTCAACTAATACTCCAAAATGCACTTCCTATTATTTTAAAGTGCATAATCTTAATCCCATCTGCAAAGCCAAGTTTTCGTGTAAACTAACATCCTCCCAGATTCTGGGATTAAGACATGGTCACTTTGGCTGGGGGGAATTACTCTGCCTACCATCCCATGTAGAATTCTAAGTTTTCTATATTCATTTTTATTATATCTCACCAACAACTAAAATGTAAATTTTATAGAGACAGTGTAGTTGTTTTAAATTTTGTCTGTTTCTGTTGTATTTCCAGATAGAGCCTGACACATATAAACAAGTTACTTAATAAACACTTGCTGAGTGAGTAGATATTACTTACTACTTTCTGTCCTAGTGCTTTGGGTACATGTCTAAACTTGCCATTGATTTGCACATTTATTAAGGTCAAGGCTATGCCTTTTGCCAGCAGGTCTTCTTCATATCCTGCTAAGTGATCAACATGAATAATGTGTGCTGAGTAAACAAGTTTAGAATGTAATGAGCTAAAATATCATCTGAATTAAAAAAAAAAAGACATTAAAAATGCCAACCACAATATTATATTGGCTAAAACCAAAATACCATTAAGTAATAGGATTATTTCTATGACAATAATGCAATCCCAAAATTTGTTCACAATGTTTTGTAAATTATTTGGAGGTTGGCATTTTGTATATTCTTAAAATCATCTAATTTTCCAAAGACTTCCAAAATAACTTCTCTGTGAGTATGCTCACACCCTACCAGTTATTTATATCTTTCCAAAGCTCTGCAGTCACATTCTTTTTTTCTCTAATGATGTCTCCTGTAAGTGAGCCCCCTTCTACCTCAGGACATCAAGGAAGAACAAACATAGTTATAGCTTTAATTTGTGAAATGCAGTTAAATATATATTATGTATCTTGCTTAATAGCTTAATTTCCTTTTTGGTAGAATCCCAAGTATTTAGTTATCTGTTGAATATTAGGTCTAGGGGAAGACACATCTTGTGTCTATGAACCTCTTTGTTCTGTGCCTGCACTTTTCATATTTTCTTGTCTCTGTTAATATCTAGTGAGGACATATATTGACTGGCCCTCTACCCTATTAGCTGAATTCAATGAAAATGGAAACTGATGTATTCATCCCAGCAAGGGAGGACCTTTCTGTTGCCATATATTCCATAATAAACAAATGCAATATTTGCAGCAAGAGCAACCTCTGTGGCTTCAAATGAAATTGTTATACCAGGACATCCTCTTTCTCTGACAGGACATATCCATATTCCTGTTAATTTCTCTGTAGTGCAAGGAGGAGAAGTGAGTTGAGGACCTTTTGAATACATAATATATGCCAGTATCCTATGAAATTTAAAATGAGGAGCACTTTATTCTGTTGCTAGTGGGAACATTGGTGTCACCTATTACACATCTACATTTGAAAGATGCTTCTGAAACTTACTTTATATGTGACCTCAGTTTCCTTACCTGTAAATTGAAAATGCAAAATGATTCTTACTACATAATGTTTTTATTAGAACTAAATTAAATTATTCATGACTCTGCTCAACAAAGTGTGTATTTATGACTATCATGTTACTTTGTGCAATTCTTCACAGTATATAAAATAGACTTCTACCAATTCACTTTACTTGCTTGATTTTAACATGCATATTTACATATTTTAAAAATTATGTATCAGTGTTCTAAACTTAGTCCCCTTTTCTTTTCACTCCCTGAGGGTACCACACCCATTTCTGTTGAGAAATAATCTGAATCATTTTGATTGTTCAATCATCGTCACATTGTCACATTATTTTGATCAAGACTGATCACCTCCAGTAAAGGACTATTTAGATGCTGGAAATGATCTCTCTTAAACACACATACATGCACACACACACATACACACACACATACACAGTCTTGCTAGCAGGATGATTGTATAATAAAAGAAGTGTAAAACAGGACTGCCAAGCATACAAACAAGCATTTTCTTTTCAAATTAGAGACTGACAACTTACAGCTTCCTCCTGCAAGTTTTTGGGAATTCCTGTTGTCTATCCTAAGTAAAGTTTCTCTAAGATGCCCTTGGTTAAACCGTTCCATCTACAGTGAGTATAATGTTATTTTGTTGCTGTATACCAAACTGCTAGGTGGATAAGGCAGCAGAGTTTGCCTTTAAGTGGGTTACCCAGGACCAAATAGAGTTCAAGATATAGGTTAATACTCCAAAGGCGCAAGAAGTGCGGACGCATCACATTTTTATACCTATTCACCTGAGATATGGAAGTAAGTAACTCTACCAATTTGTAGCCAAACATTTATCTTAAATATAAATGTCAGTCACTTCAGTTACGAAAAATTATTCCCAGAAAAAAATTCCTATCTACTCTCATTCTAAATACAAAATCTCTGATGAAGGTTGAGATAGCAGGAGTTCAAGAACTTGGGAGATAGAAAGCCTACTCAGAGGTCTTCAATGCTAACTGTTCATTTTTGGTGTGTATAACTCTGATTAGAGTAATCTAAATTTCAACTCATCAGCCTGGATTTGTAGGTTAAGATTAATTTACAAACAAATATATTGCACTACTGTCACTTACAATTTTAAATTATACATTTTTAAAATGGATTATAGACAATTAACAACTTCCAGAACCTGGAAATATGTTATCTCATATAGCAAAAGTAATTTGGCAGATGTGATTAAATATTCCAGCCCTGAGGTGGTGAGATAATCTTGGGTTTTCCAGGAGTGCCAAATCTAATCACGCGAGTCTTTAAAAGCAGAGAAGCTTTACTAGCAGCAGTGAGAAGGAGAAAGAAAGGTATGAAAATGGAAGAAGGGTAAGAGCAGAGTCCCTGACTTTGAAGATCGAATAATAGAAAATTCTCATTTACACCTAGCTTTCAATAGCATGAGTATTTTATGAAATAGTTCCTTATGAAGAGCCATGATTACATGGTAACACATTTAAGATATGTGTTATGAATTTGAAATGTTGAGGTGGTGAAATTTGCAATACCATTTCATACCTTAGGATGCACTAGTGAAACAGAATCGCTTACAGAAAAATGAGATAATTCTGGTAGAAGTCCTAGATCTTCGCAACAATGTGGAATCTAATGTGGGGTAGGAGAAATTCCAGTGGGCAAAACTGTGTTAAGAAACCTTGAGTTTGTTTATTATTCCTTTTGTAAAAGTCTCTAATTGAAAATGTACAGCACATTAAATAATTTCTGCTTAGTATTAGCTTTAAGCTGGCAAATAGTCATGAATTCAAGAAGATGTTAACTTTAAAGAAACCCAATTAAATAAACATAAATTAATGTGAAGAGTGTATGGCCCAAAGAAGGTTTGCCTGCAAGTCAGGATGCAATTCATTCTGACAACTGCAAGAACATACTTGTTGAAGTCTCCCATTATTATTGTATGGGAGTCTAAGTCTCTTTGTAAGTCTCTAAGGACTTGCTTTATGAATCTGGGTGCTCCTGTATTGGGTGCATATATATTTAGGATAGTTAGCTCTTCCTGTTGAATTCAACACTCCACTGTCAACATTAGACAGATCAACGAGACAGAAAGTTAACAAGGATATCCAGGAATTGAACTCATCTCTGCACCAAGCAGACCTAATAGACATCTACAGAACTCTCCACCCCAAGTCAACAGAATATACATTCTTCTCAGCACCACATTACACTTATTCCAAAATTGACCACATAATTGGAAGTAAAGCACTCCTCAGCAAATGTAAAAGAACAGAAATTATAACAAACTGTCTCTCAGACCACAGTGCAATCAAACTAGAACTCAGGACTAAGAAACTCAATCAAAACCGCTCAACTACATGGAAACTGAACAACCTGCTCCTGAATGACTACTGGGTACATAACGAAATGAAGGCAGAAATAAAGATGTTCTTTGAAACCAATGAGAACAAAGATACAACATACCAGAATCTCTGGGACACATTTAAAGCAGTGTGTAGAGGGAAATTTATAGCACTAAATGCCCACAAGAGAAAGCAGGAAAGATCTAAAATTGACACTCTAACATCACAATTAAAAGAACTAGAGAGGCAAGAGCAAACACATTCAAAAGCTAGCAGAAGGCAAGAAATAACTAAGATCAGAGCAGAACTGAAGGAGATAGAGACACAAAAAACCCTCCAAAAAATCAATGACTCCAGGAGGTGGTTTTTTGAAAAGATCAACAAAATTGACAGACCGCTAGCAAGGCTAATAAAGAAGAAAAGAGAGAGGAATCAAATAGATGCAATAAAAAATGATAAAGGGGATATCACCACCGACCCCACAGAAATACAAACTACCATCAGAGAATATTATAAACACCTCTACACAAATCAACTAGAAAATCTAGAAGAAATGGATGATTTCCTGGACACGTACACTCTCCCAAGACTAAACCAGTAAGAAGTTGAATCCCTGAATAGACCAATAGCAGGCTCTGAAATTGAGGCAATAATTAATAGCCTACCAACCAAAAAAAGTCCAGGACCACATGGATTCACAGCTGAATTCTACCAGAGGTACAAGGAGGAGCTGGTACCATTCCTTCTGAAACTATTCCAATCAATAGAAAAAGAGGGAATCCTCCCTAACTCATTTTATGAGGCCAACATCATCCTGATACCAAAGCCTGGCAGAGACACAACAAAAAAAGAGAATTTTAGACCAATCTCCCTGATGAACATCGATGCAAAAATCCTCAATAAAATACTGGCAAACCGGATTCAGCAGCACATCAAAAAACTTATCCACCATGATCAAGTGGGCTTCATCCCTGGGATGCAAGGCTGGTTCAACATTCGCAAATCAATAAACGTAATCCAGCATATCAACAGAACCAAAGACAAGAACCACGTGATTATCTCAATAGATGCAGAAAAGGCTTTTGACAAAATTCAACAGCCCTTCATGCTAAAAACGCTCAACAAATTCGGTATTGATGGAACGTACCTCAAAATAATACGAGCTATTTATGACAAACCCACAGCTAATATCATACTGAATGGGCAAAAACTGGAAAAATTCCCTTTGAAAACTGGCACAAGACAGGGATGCCCTCTCTCACCACTCCTATTCAACATAGTGTTGGAAGTTCTGGCTAGGGCAATCAGGCAAGAGAAAGAAATCAAGGGTATTCAGTTAGGAAAAGAAGAAGTCAAATTGTCCCTGTTTGCAGATGACATGATTGTATATTTAGAAAACCCCATCGTCTCAGCCCAAAATCTTCTTAAGCTGATAAGCAACTTCAGCAAAGTCTCAGGATACAAAATTAATGTGCAAAAATCACAAGCATTCTCATACACCAGTAACAGACAAGCAGAGAGGCAAATCAGGAATGAACTTCCATTCACAATTGCTTCAAAGAGAATAAAATACCTAGGAATCCAACTTACAAGGGATGGAAAGGACCTCTTCAAGGAGAACTACAAACCACTGCTCAGTGAAATCAAAGAGGACACAAACAAATGGAAGAACATACCATGCTCATGGATAGGAAGAATCAATATCGTGAAAATGGCCATACTGCCCAAGGTTATTTATAGATTCAATGCCATCCCCATCAAGCTACCAATGAGTTTCTTCACCGAATTGGAAAAAACTGCTTTAAAGTTCATATGGAACCAAAAAAGAGCCCGCATTGCCAAGACAATCCTAAGTCAAAAGGACAAAGCCGGAGGCGTCACGCTACCTGACTTCAAACTATACTACAAGGCTACAGTAACCAAAACAGCATGGTACTGGTACCAAAACAGAGATATAGACCAATGGAACAGAACGGAGCCCTCAGAAATAATGGCACACATCTACAACCATCTGATCTTTGACAAACCTGAGAAAAACAAGAAATGGGGAAAGGATTCCCTATTTAATAAATGGTGCTGGGAAAATTGGCTAGCCATAAGTAGAAAGCTGAAACTGGATCCTTTCCTTACTCCTTATACGAAGATTAATTCAAGATGGATTAGAGACTTAAATGTTAGACCTAATACCATAAAAACCCTAGAAGAAAATCTAGGTAGTACCATTCAGGACATAGGCATGGGCAAGGACTTCATGTCTAAAACACCAAAAGCAACGGCAGCAAAAGCCAAAATTGACAAATGGGATCTCATTAAACTAAAGAGCTTCTGCACAGCAAAAGAAACTACCATCAGAGTGAACAGGCAACCTACAGAATGGGAGAAAATGTTTGCAATCTACTCATCTGACAAAGGGCTAATTTCCAGAATCTACAAAGAACTCAAACAAATATATAAGAAAAAAACAAACAACCCCATCAAAAAGTGGGGAAAGGATATGAACAGACATTTCTCAAAATAAGACATTCATACAGCCAACAGACACATGAAAAAATGCTCATCACATCACTCGCCATCAGAGAAATGCAAATCAAAACCACAATGAGATACCATCTCACACCAGTTAGAATGGCAATCATTAAAAAATCAGGAAACAACAGGTGTTGGAGAGGATGTGGAGAAATAGGAACACTTTTACACTGTTGGTGGGATTGTAAACTAGTTCAACCATTATGGAAAACAGTATGGCAATTCCTCAAGGATCTAGAACTAGATGTACCATATGACCCAGCCATCCCACTACTGGGTATATACCCAAAGGATTATAAATTATGCTACTACAAAGACACATGCACACGTATGTTTATTGCGGCACTATTCACAATAGCAAAGACTTGGAATCAACCCAAATGTCCATCAGTGACAGACTGGATTAAGAAAATGTGGCACATATACACCATGGAATACTATGCAGCCATAAAAAACGATGAGTTTGCGTCCTTTGTAGGGACATGGATGCAGCTGGAAACCACCATTCTTAGCAAACTATCACAAGAAGAGAAAACCAAACACCGCATGTTCTCACTCATAGGTGGGAACTGAACAATGAGCTCACTTGGACTCGGGAAGGGGAACATCACACAATGGGGCCTATCATGGGGAGGGGGAAGGGGGGAGGGATTGCATTGGGGCGTTATACCTGATATAAATGATGAATTGATGGGTGCTGACGAGTTGATGGGTGCAGCACACCAACATGGCACATGTATACATATGTAACAAACCTGCACGTTATGCACATGTACCCTAGAACTTAAAGTATAATAAAAAATAAATTAAAAAAAAAAAAAAGAACATACTTGTTGTGTAAATTCAGGGAAAATTAGTTTATCCCGAATTAATCAATCGCTACTCCCTTCACCTCATGGAAATGCTGCTCTCAATGCAAGTGTCCCACTGCACTGGGATTATCCAGGTATCTTCCTGTGTCCTCCAATATGTAGGAGAGATGAAAACCCTGGAAATCATCTTAACAGAATTGTCACTGTTGATGACAGTTTGTCAATCACTTTGTGTTGAATAACTAAATTCTTCAATACATAAAAAGTAAGTTGAATTATCACACAATACAGATCAACTACGAGATTTATTACAGTTCTTTTCTAGATTTTTATTAGTTATCTGAAATTATGGTGACCTATATTACCTATTTTCATCTCTCACCACTAACAGCTTATAAATTTGTTAGTAGTCTTGCTTATCTTTAATTTTACAATTGTGCTGCATTTTCAGTCTATTTTCGAATTCTTTCCTATAGATAGGAACAGTTCTCAGGTAGGTATGTACACGTTGGCACATCTCCACTTGCCCCTTTCCTCAGACCACTGTCTGAACTGTGATTGGAAATGTCCACTCTGATTATTTGTCATTTTTCTCTCCAAAGCCAGGTGCCCAAAGTACCACCAAAATAATTCTATTTTGACTGATGCAAAAACATCTTGTGAGATTAGAGTTTATAGGGTGATGGTCAACAGAGGCAATGATATGTAAACAGAATCTTTAAAAAGGACTGTAATTGGTGATAAAAATGCAGATTTCAATACATTTTTATGATGTCAAATATGATTATGTTGCTGTAGTATTTACCAAGATGTTATACTGCAGTACATCAATGTTACTATAGTATTCATCAGGGCAAAGGTTGGCCTTCCTAGACACAGCCCACTTTTTCTATTTTATGCTCTGCCCGTATCCCAGTGCAACCAGTGCTATGAACACAGCAGTCTGTCCGTATGCATAATGAAACAATGTTCCTGGCTGCTTTGAGGCTTTGATCTCCTTGCCTTGATATCTGGGATATCCTTCCATATCTTACACTTCTACATGAAATCTTTCTAAATTCCCAAGACTCAGTGTAAAAAAAAAAAAAAAAAAAAAAAAAAAATCACTTTTTGAAGAATTATTTCCCACAGATTGAATTATTTATGTGCACCTATATTTCTCAGCACATTCAGCACATTTCCTTATTATTATTATTAATTTCCTTGAGAGTGGGAAATAAATACCTTGGTCATGTCTGCACCTCTGCTTTGTAACAGGGCTTGACACTAACTAAAAAGCACAGAAAATACTTGTTGAACATTTTTGAATTGAATCAGATTGAAGTGAATTGACCTGATTAAGGTTTATAGAACTGCCTGGGATGAGTTGGCCTCCAAAGAGCTGTTTTTCCTTTTATAAACAAATGAATTCAGACTTAATTACAGCAATTAATTTCATTTCAAATACTATTATGGATGGGTTTCTAATTTAATACTGCTTCACCTTTGCATTTACTGTAATAGTATTCTTCTGTAGTTATCAATAGGAAATATTTATTATTTTCCCTATGGAAGTAAGTATAAAATTATAAGAACCCAGAGGATACACTGAATTTTAGAGACTAAAGTTATTTTGGAACCGTCAATTTTGTTCTGGTTTGTTGCTTTGTATGAAGTGGTAGACACAACTAAATGTCCTTTAGATATTTAAATTATTTAAAGGACGAGAACACCAGTATCAGAGACAAATTCTTGTCTCTCCATTATAAAAGTTTAACACATCCAGGACATGCCTTTTGAAAGGAATAGACAGGGAACTCTGGAGTGGCCTTTCCTGTGAGTGGCTACCATCTCAAACGTGACCCTTATGTCTCACCAAGAAGCAGAAAAGTCTCC
Organism: Piliocolobus tephrosceles; assembly: GCF_002776525.5. Lineage (NCBI taxonomy): Eukaryota > Metazoa > Chordata > Mammalia > Primates > Cercopithecidae > Piliocolobus > Piliocolobus tephrosceles. Next base: position 37,752,794 of record NC_045441.1, read on the forward strand.
ATCACAAGTTACTACTTGACTTTCAGAACTCTCCCTCGGCTCTTTCTCCGCACCTGTACTCCTCCTCTAAACCCAGCTCCCCAAAATCTCCTCCCTGTGGGCTGGATCTTTTGGGGAGAAGCCATTCCTCAGCCTGCTCACAGGTCCAAGAAAAAACTCTTCGTAGCTTTTTCATAGTGTCCCGTGCCTCTTTGTCTGCCTCTTTCATTAGAACAGAAGCTTTCCAACAGAAGTGACTTAGTCTTCTTATGCCTACCACAATGCCTGTAATCTTTTTGCATATTGTTGTGTGAAATGAGTGAATGACTGAGTAACGACATGGTCTGCTGAGGTGAGCTGGCCATGACACATAGGTGCAGTATTTGACATTCCAGATATTGGCAGAAGTCATCAGCAAGCAAAAGGAGAACCACTGAACCAAACAAATGCTGTCAGATTCATTTACTCTCCACCACCCAGCGGGCAGACAGTAGAGAAAACCATGCAGAAATGGACTTCTCCAGACATCCAAGAGGTACTGATTGTGAATGGACTCCAGGCCCTCTGGGTATGCACTGTATTTGCTTTCCTGCCTAAAGCAGGCACCAATTACTGACCCCAGTGCATTTGGTAAGCCAGTCTCCCAGCTAGAGGAGAAAGTTTCAATCTAAAAGGATGCCAGCATTTCAGCCTAGAGGTAGTTTTGCAGATTTCAGGACTAAGTCAGAAAGAAAATCAGAAAGAATAGCGTTCTGAGAAAACTGAAGAAAATCAAGACCAGTTTTGAGGAGATGGAGAGTAAAAAAGACCCAGAGGACAAAGCCCATTCCCACTGTCAATCATAGGGAAAGGCCATCCACAGACAGCAGAAGAAAGGTACCTGCAGACAGTCGCTGTTTGAACTTCTCAAACTGAGTTCCCATTGTACACATCAGAATGTCTTGAAATGTTTAAGACAACTCTTGGGTGACAGAAAAAATAGGTCAAGATATAACCCTTGCGTAGAATACATACTGAAGATGAATGAGAGTATTTTCTAAAGAAGTTCATCTGTTTAGATGGCACTGACTGCATTTTTTTTTTTTTTTTTTTTGAGACGGAGTCTCGCTCTGTCGCCCGGGCTGGAGTGCAGTGGCCGGATCTCAGCTCACTGCAAGCTCCGCCTCCTGGGTTCACGCCATTCTCCTGCCTCAGCCTCCCGAGTAGCTGGGACTACAGGCGCCCACCACCTCGCCCGGCTAGTTTTTTGTATTTTTTAGTAGAGACGGGGTTTCACCGTGTTAGCCAGGATGGTCTCGATCTCCTGACCTCGTGATTCACCCGTCTCGGCCTCCCAAAGTGCTGGGATTACAGGCTTGAGCCACTGCACCCGGCCTGCATTTATTTACCTTTTGTTTGACACTAATGTTCAGTGAAGTATTATCTATCATTATCAATCTGGCTATGCCCTGTCAGAGAGAATTGGAATACTTGCCTGTGTTCACAATTAGGCCAGACTGACAAAGGGCACTATGGTGTGGCTGCCTTATTTTTTTATTTATTCATCTACATTTATTAATTTAAGACAGCATCTCGCTCTGTCACCCAGGCTGACGTGTAGTGGTATGATCATAGCTCACTGCAGCTTCAAACTCCCGGGCTCAAGGAATCCGCCCACCTCAGCCCCTGTAGTAGCTGGGAATACAGGCACATGACTGCTTTAACTGCACAGAGATGTCCACGGCACACATGCAAGACCCAGTAATTAGTTGGCTGCAAATGTTGATTTTTCAACTCATTGCCACAATTTTACTATTAAAGAAAATATGTCTTCCTTAAAAGGGATACAATTTGAATTAAGTCTGGATGGTTTATTTTTTCTTGATTAGATTTTTGTGAATCTGATTACAACGATAGCTCTCAATAAAATATTCTCAAAAACACAAATTTTGCATGCAATTTCATGATATTCACAGATCTATAAACCTATTCATGAATAACAAGTAGAAACACTGCCCTGGAAGGAACTCTACCCTGGGGTGAAAGAGGAACCAGAAGCAACTGTTGCAAAATACAAATTCAAAGGTCTCAAAAAATTAAAAAAAAGGATTAAAAGCATGTTTGGTGAACCAGGGGCTTTGTGCTATAGAAATGGAGGCGAACCTGTGTTCCTCTGGCAGTGTCACTCATGTCTCAAGCTGCCTCTCTAAAAGGGTGCCTGACCGAGGATGATATCAATACCAATGGCTTCATCTCTGTCATATTCCACATGTAAAGAAAACACGGTGGAACTTGAATAAAAGGAGTTTCAAATAATGTAACCTCTGCACAATTAATGCAAAATGAAACCAAACGTGTAAAGGGAGAGAAAGAGAGATTCTGTTTCCCAACTTTAAATGAAGGATATGGCAAATATCTAAAAATATACTTAATGTGGCCCATAAAATGATGAACTTGGGAAGAGCAAAGATGATAATATAAGATTTCTGAATCAAGGAAACTGAAATAGCTAGGGATATAGGTGGCCGCCCCATCTTGCTTTCCAGAAGAATTTTCTAGAATGTGAACTACACAGTCTGACTCCAAAATTGCCTGGGGGAACAGGTACAGATTTACAGAGAAAAGTTAAGCAATGTGCTCAGGGCCTTCCAGACCATTCATTCCCAAGAGCCTGTGAAGAGGACTCAATAGCAACTGGAAGTTTCTTGGCTTATTTTCTCCAGAAAGCACAGCATCAGGGCTCAGTCATGTGCATCGTCTGAAATATACTGCACCCCTTCCTTCTCCCTCATCAGATCCTCTCCCTGCCAAAGACCTGCTTTGTGAAAGCATGTGTGGCCCATTCACCTGAATTTCTGAATTGTTTGAGGTTTCTCTGATCACTTCGATGCAAGTTCTATCCTCTTCCCAAGATTGAGCAGGGACTCTGAGAGGCTACCAGAGCTGGTAGCAAGAGAAAAGTCTCAAAGGTGTTCCACACCAAAGCAATGATTGACAAGTGAATGATTATGGACATGTCAGGGCACTGGGCTTTATGAAAAGTATCAATTTTCACCAAGAAAAGGAAAGCTGCCTTGGGTCATAGTGCAAACATGTAAGATTGTGACCAGAATTTAATGGACAGCATATGGAGTCATAGCAAACGGAATGTCTCAGCTGCACATTTGCAATCCTCACCACAGTACTGCAGCCAAATTGTCTGACTCATGCAGAGGCTGGTGGGAAGCAAACAGGTATTGTGGCTTCCGGAGAAACATCCCGGCTCACTGCAGCTGTACATCTGGGTGAGAAATGGGAATCTATACCAGAAAATAATGGGAGTAGGCTGCAGGCTGTATGCCAGAAATGAGATTGCATCAAAATGTGGTAGAGGATTGGCTCAAGCTTGGAAACTACTAATTGGAACAGAAAGGGCAAAGGATTGGAACAGAAGAGGAGCCATAGCCAAATTCAAAGTCTGGGATCAGCCTTCCATATAATTTAAATATAGTTTACAGGAGCCTTGAAAGTCATTTGCAATTTTTCTCTTGACATACAATCCCAGCCTCATTCTCTGCGTTTCAGTTATTCCCTTTTCTCCAGTTATGTTAGTTACATGCAGCATATCCATTATAACTTCATGATTTTTCATGTGATAATAATTTTCCATGTTAGAAATTACCTTCTGTATTTCCTATAACTGGCAAAATTCCCACAACACTTTATAGTCCAGTTCAAGGATTTATGCCTCTTTTAAGACTTTCTGCCTCTTTCTTTTTTTTTTTTTTCTTTTTCTTTTTTTTTTTTTTTTTGAGACAGAGTCTCGCTCTGTCGCCGAGGCTGGAGTGCAGTGGCCGGATCTCAGCTCACTGCAAGCTCCGCCTCCCGGGTTCACGCCATTCTCCTGCCTCAGCCTCCTGAGTAGCTGGGACTACAGGCGTCCGCCACCTCGCCCGGCTAGTTTTTTTTTTTTTTTGTATTTTTAGTAGAGATGGGGTTTCACCGTGTTAGCCAGGATGGTCTCGAACTCCTGACCTCGTGATCCACCCATCTCGGCCTCCCAAAGTGCTGGGATTACAGGCTTGAGCCACCGCGCCCGGCCGACTTTCTGCCTCTTTCAATGAAAATTCATGGATGTGTCTTGGGTTCCCAAGAGTTTTTTCAATGCCTCTCTGAATAATTATATTGCACACTATCATAAGTAAGTGAAGCATGAAATGGAGGCTTGTATGTGTGCCTGTGTGCACATGCGTGTGTGTGAGTGAAGGGGTGCATGTACGTATGCCTGAGTGGGTATGTGTGAATGAGTGTGCATGTACATGTGTATGTATCTGACTGTCTTGTCTCTTCTAGAAGGTAAACTTTCTGAAGATAATTCCTGAGTTTTATTTATCTCTGTTTCCCTAAACATTTCCATAGTATAGTATATTTCACATAATAAATGTTCAACTCATTTTCATTCAATAAATAGATAAGTTAATGTATCAGACATTTTAGCCTGTAGAAATGGAATTTTAAAAACGTTTGCATCCATACATGAAAATGACAATCCAATCTCTAGCCTCCTAATTTGAAAGCATACCTTGATTGCTTTCAAATTTTTTTTATACAAGCAACTTCTTGAGTCAATTTCAGTTATCTGACCCTGTCCCACCAAAGCCCATGCACTTATGTACTTTCATGATTTCAAATATGCAGCAACACCTATCTGTCATGGTGAAAGCAGCAATAGCAAAAAAAAAAAAAAAAAAAATCCTCCCAATTCTATTACACAAATTGTCATTCAATAATGACATAAATAATATAAAATCATTTATATAAATAATACAAGACCAGAAAGTACTAAGTTGGAAACAGAAAAAAAAAAAAAATAACTAATAAAAGAGTAAACATTAAAGCTCTTTCTTTGGAAAAATAAACCAAATAGAAAAACCTTGTTTATACATTAAAAAACAGTAAGTGCAATGCATGTAGAATGTACAGTATAAGAAGTAAGAATATCAAGCATTAAATAATTAAACAAAGAGAAATTATACATAAACATATTTCTCCAAAATACAACTCCATTTTACTATACTTATTATTAAATTAAATACAATGGTAGTATGAAGTATAAAAAATCCAATTTCCATGGAAAAAATAGTTAGAAATTTTCATTATTTGTCTCTCAAAGTTTTTTTTTTTTTTTTTTTTTTTTTTGGTTTGTTTTAAAGGGGATATAATCTTACTACTAAGAAAACTGTTCAGAAGGAAAGGTACCAGCTCCTTCTTGTACCTCTGGTAGAATTTGGCTGTGAATCCATCTGGTCCTGGACTGTTTTTGGTTGGTAAGCTGTTAATTATTGCCTCAACTTCAGAGCCTGTTATTGGTATATTCAAAGATTCAACTTCTTCCTGGTTTAGTCTTGGGAGGGTGTATGTGTCCAGAAATTTATCCATTTCTTCTAGATTTTCTAGTTTATTTGCATAGAGGTGTTTATAGTATTCTCTGATGGTAGTTTGAATTTCTGTGGGATCAGTGGTGATATTCTCTTTATCATTTTTTATTGTGTCTATTTGATTATTCTCTCTTTTCTTCTTTATTAATCTTGATAGTGGTCTATCAACTTTGTTGATCTTTTCAAAAAACCAGCTCCTGGATTCATTGATTTTTTGAAGCATTTTTTTGTGTCTCTATCTCCTTCAGTTCTGCTCTAATCTTAGTTATTTCTTGCCTTCTGCTAGCTTTTGAATGTGTTTGCTCTTGCTTCTCTAGTTCTTTTAATTGTGATGTTAGGGTGTCAATTTTAGATCTTTCCTGCTTTCTCTTGTGGGCATGTAGTGCTATCAATTTCCCTCTACACACTGCTTTAAATGTGTCCTAGAGATTCTGGTATGTAGTGTCTTTGTTCTCATTGGTTTCAAAGAACATCTTTATTTCTGCCTTCATTTTGTTATGTACATAGTAGTCATTCAGGAGCAGGTTGTTCAGTTTACATGTAGTTGAGAGGTTTTGATCGAGTTTCTTAATCCTGAGTTCTAGTTTCATTGCACTGCGGTCTGAGAGACAGTTTGTTACAATTTCTGTTCTTTTACATTTGCTGAGGAGTGCTTTGCTTCCACCTATGTGGTCAATTTTGGAATACATGTGATATAGTGCTGAGAAGAATGTATATTCTGTTGACTTGGGGTGGAGAGTTCTGTAGATGTCTATTAGGTCTGCTTGGTGCAGAGCTGAGTTCAAGTCCTGGATATCCTTGTTAACTTTCTGTCTCGTTGATCTGTCTCATGTTGACAGTGGGATGTTAAAGTCTCCCATTATTATTGTGTGGGAGTCTAAGTCTCTTTGTAGGTCTCTAAGGACTTGCTTTATGAATCTGGGTGCTCCTGTATTGGGTGCATGTATATTTAGGATAGTTAGCTCTTCTTGTTGAATTAATCCCTTTACCATTATGTAATGGCTTTCTTTGTCTCTTTTGATCTTTGTTGGTTTAAAGTCTGTTTTATCAGAGACTAAGATTGCAACCCCTGCCTTTTTTTGTTTTACATTTGCTTGGTAGATCTTCCTCCATCCCTTTATTTTGAGCCTATGTGTGTCTCTGCACTTGAGATGAGTCTCTTGAATATAGCACAGTAATGGGTCTTGACTCTTCATCCAATTTGCCAGTCTGTGTCTTTTAATTGGAGCACTTAGCCTATTTACATTTAAGGTTAATATTGTTATGTGTGAATTTGATCCTGTCATTATGATGTTACCTGGTTATTTTGCTTGTTAGTTGATGCAGTTTCTTTCTACCATCGATGGTCTTTACAATTTGGCATGCCTTTACAGTGGCTGGTACTGGTTGTTCCTTTCCATGTTTAGTGCTTCCTTTAGGAGCTCTTGTACGGCAGGCCTGGTGGAGACAAAATCTCTCAGTATTTGCTTGTCTGTAAAGGATTGTATTTCTCCTTCAATTAGGAAGCTTAGTTTGGCTGGATATGAAATTCTGGGTTGAAAATTCTTTCGTTTAAGAATGTTGAATATTGGCCCCCACTCTCTTCTGGCTTGTAGAGTTTCTGCCAAGAGATCCACTGTTAGTCTGATGGGCTTCCTTTTGTGGGTAACCCGACCTTTCTCTCTGGCTGCCCTAAAAATTTTTTCCTTCATTTCAAATTTGGTGAATCTGACAATTATGTGTCTTGGAGTTGCTCTTCTCGAGGAGTATCTTTGTGGCATTCTCTGTATTTCCCGAATTTGAATGTTGGCCTGCCTTGCTAGCTTGGGGAAGTTCTTCCGGATAATATCCTGCAGAGTGTTTTCCAACTTGGTTCCATTCTCTCTGTCACTTTCAGATACACCAGTCAGACATAGATTTGGTCTTTTCACATAGTCCCATATTTCTTGGAAGCTTTGTTTGTTTCTTTTTACTCTTTTTTCTCTAAACTTCTCTTCTCACTTCATTTCATTAATTTGATCTTCAATCACTGATACCCTTTCTTCCAGTTGATCAAATCAGCTACTGAAGCTTGTACAATTCATCACATAGTTCTCGTGCCATGGTTTTCAGCTCCATCAGGTTATTAACGGACTTCTCTACACTGCGTATTCAGTTAGCCATTCATCTAATCTTTTTTCAAGATTTTTAGCTTCTTTGTGATGGGTTCGAACTTCCTCCTTTAGCTCAGAGAAGTTTGATCATCTGAAGCTTTCTTCTCTCAACTTGTCAAAGTCATTCTCCACCCAGTTTTTTCCATTGCTGGTGAGGAGCTGCATTCCTTTGGAGGGGGAGAGGTGCTCTGATTTTTAGAATACAATTCCTTTTGAAACTATTCCAATCAATAGAAAAAGAGGGAATCCTCCCTAACTCATTTTATGAGGCCAGCATCATCCTGATACCAAAGCCTGGCAGAGACACCACAAAAAAACAGAATTTTAGACCAATATCCCTGATGAACATTGATGCAAAAATCCTCAATAAAATACTGGCAAACCGAATCCAGCAGCACATCAAAAAGCTTATCCACCATGATCAAGTGGGCTTCATCCCTGTGATGCAAGGCTGGTTCAACATATGCAAATCAAGAAATGTAATCCAGCATATAAACAGAACCAAAGACAAAAACCACATGATTATCTCAATAGATGCAGAAAAGGCCTTTAATAAAATTCAACAGCCCTTCGGGCTAAAAACTCTCAATAAATTCAGTATCGATGGAACATATCTCAAATAATAAGAGCTATTTATGACAAACCCACCGCCAATATCATACTGAATGGGCAAAAACTGGAAGCATTCCCTTTGAAAACTGGCACAAGACAGGGATTCCCTTCTCACCACTCCTATTCAACATAGTGTTGGAAGTTCTGGCCAGGGCAATCAGACAGGAGAAAGAAATAAAGAGTATTCAATTAGTAAGAGGAAGTCAAATTGTCCCTGTTTGCAGATGACATGATTGTATATTCAGAAAACTCCATTGTCTTAGCCCAAAATCTCCTTAAGCTGATAAGCAACTTAAGCAAAGTCTCAGGATACAAAATCAATGTGCAAAAATCACAAGCATTCTTACACACCAATAACAGACAGAGGAATAAATATTACTTTATTAGCTTGTGATAAGCTAATAAACTTAATTACTTCCAAATATGGAAAGAAGGAAACCATTTATTAGTAATTTTATTTATTACTTCATTAGTGCTTATAATAAATCATAAATAACAAATAAAATAATTTTTATATGTTATATATAATATTCATATCATTATATGTGGATTATATCAAATAATATAATTTATAATATAATAAAGTAATAAATAGAATTTAGAAAGAGGAAAATAGAAGGCACAGAGATGAAGTTGAGACTTCTTTAAAATATTTTGCTAAATAATGTTGACTTGACAATCCTTTAATTTTCTTACACATATAAAAAACGAAATTTAAGAAGAAATGACATATGAGTTATTAAATATTAGAAGAATGCTGGAACTAATCTAAGCATATATTTTTGTGATAACACAATCATGAAGATAAATGCAGATAGAAAAATGCAGATAATTAATATGCTATTCTTGTCAGGAACCAATATTTTCAGTATAAGAGAAAAAAAAAGCAGCACAAAACAATGAAATTAAGTAAAACCTATATATGTAAATTTTGCATTTAAAATACTAATATGGACTTGTGTTTTATTTTAAAATACACACTTTCTAGCTATGTCTGCTGAAGAAGTATAGTGACCATGACAATCCAATGGCAAAAATCATAACTAGTGACAAGTTCACAACCTCTAAATAGCATTTCCTCAATCAAGAGCACAGACAGAATACTTTGGATAAATGATTAATTCTATATGTGGAGCAGAAAATATATGAGATCAACTGTGGTTACCTTACTATTACAGAAAGGTAGAAGGCTATCAAAGATGAATAAGGTCATGAAAAAAGGACACAGAATTCAATATAAGGGTCTCATTAGAATGGAAATTTTGTGCATAAAAATATTAGTAATGATGGATGCCCTTGTAAAATGTTAAATGTATGAATAACCTATGAGGAGTTAAGCATGGCATTAAACAACAGAAAGAAAAAAGAAGGAAGGAAGGAAGGAAGGAAGGAAGGAAGGAAGGAAGGAAGGAA